>NC_058133.1:509192526-509208381 GCF_016433145.1 Gracilinanus agilis | reverse complement strand
GACCTGGAGAGCATTCAGAGGGGAAGGAGCGAGAGGGACAACCTGGAGAGCGCAGGGGGCGTGGGGGGTTTGGAGAACACAGAGCCGGGATTGGGGGGATTGGGGTGGGGAAACCTGGGCAGCGGAAGGGACTGGGGGAGCAGAGAGCAGAGAGATGGGAGCAGAAGCTTGGGAAAGCTTGAGGAACCACTGGAGGACTTGGGGAGTGCAGGAGGAAGACCAGGGGTCTTCAAAGGGGTGCAGGGAAGAGCCAGGAGCTGAGAATTTGGGGCAGCCCTGAGGGAGGAGGCTCCTCTCCTCGGGCAGATATTGAAGGAGGCACCAGAGGACAAGGGGGAGGGGGTGTGCTCCTGCCAGTCGTATGGTATTCATGGACATTCATTCAGGAGCAGCCCTGGCCAGGGGAGGTGGAGGTTCGCCCTAGGGACAAAAAGCGCCTTTATCCCTCCCTACCTGTGTGATACAGAGAGCAGCCCCCAACAGGGGCTCACTCTTACTACCCAGGTCTGCAGACTGCTCCCCACCCCACCCCAGCCAGCTGTCACTTGCATTGAAGTCTGAGTCTCAGGGAGGTTCCTGCCAGCAGGTGGCTAGGGTCCAAGGAGATGATTTTATCTGAAGGACCTCCTGCCCTTAGGGAGAGATTTGGGACCATATGGTGTCAGCCCTTGGCCCTCTCCTCTGCCCATCCCAAATGGGGAAGCTGGGCTTCTAACACAAGGATGAATGTGTATGGTGATGGTTTGCTTTTTGATGGGGCTGATCATTTGGAAAGCAGGACCACTGAGGATTCTTCAATGCCCTGTTTTAGGAATGAGAAAACTAGGGGTCCTCAAAGCCAAGTGGCTTGTCTTCAGGCACACTGTGAGCAGCAGTCTAGTCTGGAACCCACGCCAGGAGCTACTACATGAGAGCTCAGGGCCCCAGGAAGAAGGATTCTGTGTGGCCTGTACTAGTTTCCAAAAAGAAACTGCAAGTTTTGATTGATAATTCTCTTCTGTCACACACATGTTCTGCTATATCTCTCTTTTGCCAGAGAACCCTCCCTTGCATAATAAAAAAGTTCATCAGAACCAGCTCACATATGGAAAAAGTATGCTGTTATGTCTAGTGCTCCTCTCTCCTAGTCTCCCACCTCTTCCAGGCAAGAGAGGGAGGAGTGTCTTCTGTCTCCTCTTTGGGACCAGGCTTGGTCAAGAATGGGGAAATTCTTAAGGGGAAGGAGAATAGAGGCTCATTCTGCCACAGGAGAAATGGTTCTAATTCTAAACACACATAGGAATTGTTTCCACTGTTGAGGTGGTTAAATTGACCTTGGCTTCCAAGGCCAGCTGCCAGAGCCTGTCAGAGGTTCATTTCTGACTTTCTGTTGGAGGGTTGAGAAATGTGCCAGGGCCAGCATTGGGGCTGTTAGTCCAGGAATGGGTAATCACAGCCCCCGGCCCAGCTCTCATTGGCAGCCCTACCCAGTCTAATTGGTTTGTTTTAGTTTAGCCCTGGGATGTGATGGGTCACAGAGAGAGAAGTAGAGAGGATATGAACAACTACCTGGACTGACCCTCTCATTTTATGGATGAGGAAACTGAGTCCCAGCAGTGTTGCTAAGGGCCAAATAGATTGTTTGGCAAGGCTGGGATCTGAACCAGCATTTGGGGGAGCCAGCTCCAGCTCTGCAGAGAGATCCTTGGGAAAGGAGCTCCCTCTATGGTTCTGTGTCAGGCTACCTCAGCAGCCAGCTTGGGCAGAGACCAGGCGTGAACATGGTCCTGACTCCCCGAATCTAAGATCATCGCTGCCCACTCCACTACCATGCTTCTAGTTCCTGGCAGTCGAAGGGCAAGGAAGAAGCTTGATAGGGATAAGGCTTTGACAGGCTTTGCTTTTGTCTAAGAGATCATGGAAGAACAAGAGAGGATGCCTTGCTCCACTTCCCCGGGTTGCTGGTCCTGTAGATGGGCCTCCCTTGGAACAGAGGACATGTTGGAAAATTGTTCAGTCCAAGCCTCCCTCTTCGAGTGCTTGGCAGTTGTTGGTTCTGCAGAGCCATGGGACACTGAACATAGAGATCTCAGATGCCTCTGAACAAGCTGCTGCTTTACTCCAATCTCTGTTTCCCTATAAGGAGCCAGCGCCCAGCCTCAGAACTTCTCAGGGGGGTGGAAGCCTTAGTAGAAGCTGAGGAAAGGATGGAGGGTATTCTCAGGACATCCACCAACTAAGGCTTTCTCTTCTCTGCTTCCCAGGCCCTCCTGCCCTTGGCCAATGTAGCCCTGATTGACTATACTCTGGAGTTTCTGACTGCCACAGGGGTGCAGGAAACATTTGTCTTCTGCTGCTGGAAGGCCCCTCAGATCAAAGAGCACATACAGTAAGGCACAGCCCTTCTCTCCCTTACATGCTATTTCCTTACCTTCCTTCCCCCCTGGAAACTTCTAAGTGGGAGGGATGGTAAAAGTGGTGAGGGGAAGAGGTGGCTATTTTAGGCCCCTCAGGACATCTCTACCTGTTGGAGGAGAGTGGGTCCAGAGCCCTGGAGAATACCTGGTGGTCCTACTTGGTTCCCTGCCCAGCCCGGTCAGTGGGTGTCTTCTTCACTAGAAAACTGAGGCCAAGTCTAATTTTGTGGCTTGCCCAGGGAATGGCTGGTCTCTCAATGACCACCTCCTTGCTTTTATTCCCTCTATTGCCCCTTGGGAAACGGCAAGTCTCTGGATGCTTAAAGCCCAGCGAAATGAGAGAAGAAAAGACATGTCTGTACATATAGCAGCACCCTGTGGGGTTGAGTCCTAGAGTGCTGTTATGCCCATTTGACAGATGAAGAGACTGATATTCAGACAAGTTGCTCAGATAATATTAGAGCCAGGATTTTAAATGAAATCTCTCTGAACTTCGGCACCATTACTTTCCCCGCTACCTCAAGTGCTGCTTCTGCTGTGGGTCCCCTACTCTCTTAGGGGTTCTTAGCACCTTCTCCATGCTCTGGGATCTCAGGGGCCATGGGATGCAGGGAAAGATAGGAGTGTTGACCTCCATCCAGCCCATAAAAGAAGGTTGGTGACACCCAGGAAGCTGGAAATCCTAATTATAGTCTCCAAATTCCTTTGAAGTTAGGGACGCTCTGCCAAGTGGGTGGGAGCTGGGAAAACTACCAAGGCCTTTAGCTTTCTTCCCAGTCACCAGACTGGCTGAGAACCTGCCTTGGCATCTTTGACTCTCCCAAACAACCCATGATTTTGATCTGGAAAAGCTCCTACATTTTTAGAGAAAGAAAAGAAGTCTACAGATGCTAGGTGGCTTGGCCAAAGGCGACTGCTAGCAAAGCTGGGATTCAGATCTAGGTCTTGAACTCAAAAGCCCAGACTTCTCTAAAGCTCTTTCACATGCTTGAAGACAGTGGTCAAGTTCTCCCAGGGCAACTCTACATGAACCAACTCCAGTGCCTTAGCTGATCTTCATGTGGTGGGTCATCCGCAGGCCCCTTTGCCACTATCTGGGCTGCCACTGTTCAGGCTGCCTCCTGATTTCTCTTCCTAATTTGGTGCCTTCAACTGACCTCCCAGAGCCCTGATGTGGGTTGAGGCTACAGACCTCTCTAGCTCTGGAAGCAGGAACTCTTCTTAACCACAGCCCAGGATGGCTTCCCTTCCTAGGCCACCATGTTATTCTTCTGACCATCTGAATAGCCCCCAAATAGTGTTTGGGTCACCTGTACTTAGCCACACTTCCCCATCTTGCACGGGGCTGTTTTTATACCCGTTCAATTTGAATCATTAGACTTGGCCCAGCATTTTAAGCCAGCTGGGCTCTTTGGGGATCCAGCCTCTGGCCTCCACCATGATAGCTGCTCTTCCTCCCAGTTTTATGGGTCCACAAATTTGATGCATAAGTCACCCATGGCCTCATTCAGGTCATTGATACAGTGGGGCCCAGTTCCTAACACTCAAGACACATTTTACTTCCAAGTCAGCCTTGAGCTTCTAATGACCATGCGCTGAGCTTTGCCTCATTGCCCTGTCATCCAGCTGACACTTCATCTGCCCCCTCCTTGCTCAGGTATCACTACTGGCAGCGCCTCCTGGCTGTTCTCCCTCCATAGAGTAAAGATGTCATTCTCAGGGTTGGCCATGGCATCTCCCTGCTCCAGGGCTTTAAATGGTTCTCAGACTTCCCTCTGGCCTTGAAGGCCCTCCAGAATCAAAGCTGTATTTTCCCACTCCTTTTCCTTCAATCTGTTTTTCAACCAGACTGGGTGTTTCTTTTTTCTTCCTCCCCCCCTTCCGCTACATTTTCCCAGGCCTCCTCTTATGCCTGAAATGCTCCCTTGAAGTCCTTGGTTTCCTCCTGACCTAACTCACATCTTGTCTTCTCTGAAGCCTTCCTTATGCTTGGCCATCATCAATCTCCCCTTCCCTGAACTTTCTTAGAGGGTTTTAGATCTCTGTTTTTATCCTCATCACATTCTATACACTTGTCTCCTTGCTTACCTAGGAGAACCTTTGTTAGCTCCATCCCTACTGTTCTGAGACGAGTTCCTTTGGGCAGACCCAGTTGTCTCCTCTTTACATCCTCCATTGTATGCATACAGCAGTCAGTTAATAAATATCCATAGAACTGAATTGCAGTCATACAGGACAAGTGGGACAAATGTGCCTTTTTTATGGCTGATCTCATCCTCTTCCCTTCCCTTCCCCCTAGGAAGTCCAAATGGTGCCTCCCCACGTCCCCCAACGTAGTTCGCATCGTGACCTCAGAGATGTACCGCTCTCTTGGGGACGTGCTCCGAGATGTGGACGCCAAAGCCTTGGTGCGCTCTGACTTCCTGCTTGTCTATGGGGACGTGGTCTCCAACATCAACATCAGCCATGCCCTGGAGGAGCACAGGTGTGAGTGGGAGCCTGCTGGAGATGGGCCTGAGCAGGCCGAGCTATAAGCCAATCATCTGCAACCTTTTCCCTCTTCACTTGTGCAGGTTGCGGAGGAAACGGGAGAAGAACGTGTCTGTGATGACCATGATCTTCAAGGAGTCCTCCCCTAGCCACCCTACACGGTGCCCTGAGGACAACGTCGTGGTGGCCATGGACAGCGCTACCCACCGGCTTCTCCACTACCAGAAGACTCATGGGCTCCGGCGCTTCTCTTTTCCCCTGGTGTGTCTTGATCCCCTGGCCTGAGGATGGGGCCAGGCTGGGTGGGACGAGCTGGAGGGACTAAGCTAAGGCCTCTCCCTCCTGCTTCCCCCACAGAGCCTGTTCCAGGGTAGCGGGGAAGGAGTGGACATTCGGTATGACTTGCTGGACTGTCACATCAGCATCTGTTCCCCTCAGGTGAGCTCATCCTCCTCGTCCTCCCAGGAAAGCTTGGTAGAATGCCATCGCCCCCTTAGAAAGCCCAGCTGAGCTGCTTCTCTGTCCTCTCTCTGCTGTTACCCACTAGTGGAAGCCTCTGGCCTCCCTGGGCTTCTCCAGCTGTTGGTGGAGTCTGGGAGCCGCGATGGACGGCTCCCGTACCACCACATAGTTAGGCAGAGGAGCAGTGCTTAGCCTGACTCTCCCCTTGGCAGGTGGCTGAACTCTTCACTGACAACTTTGACTATCAGACTCGGGATGACTTTGTGCGAGGCCTGTTGGTGAATGAGGAGGTAAAGGGGGAAAAGACAATTGTGCTCGTGGCTACTCTTGGGGAGAGAGGGAGCGGGGAGGGTCCTCCTGCCTGTCTTTAGGCCTGCAGAGCAGACTAGGTCTCTGGGCAGACCGAGAATGGGTGGTAGGAAGGCACCAGCTCTAGGCTGGATCCTGGGCTGTCCTCTGATGCTGGTCACCTGACTGGTCACCTAGGTCCTGGGCAACCACATCCACATGCATGTCACAACCCGGGAGTACGGAGCCCGCGTTTCCAATCTGCACATGTATGAGGCCGTGTGTGCTGACATCATTCGCCGCTGGGTCTATCCTCTGACCCCAGAGATGAACTTCACTGACAGCCCGGCCCAGAGCTGCACTCACTCCCGACACAACATTTACCGAGGGCCAGAAGTGAGTCTGGGCCATGGGAGCATCCTGGAGGAGAATGTGCTCTTGGGGGCCGGCACCATCATTGGCAGCAACTGCTCCATCAAGAACAGCATCATTGGCCCTGGCTGCCACATCGGTGAGCCTGGCGGGGCATAAGGGATGGTCCAGAGACAGCTGGTGCCTAGAAACCAGCCTTACCCCATCTACTGAGGGAGACAAGGGGCCTTCCTCCTTTCCTTATGTCCAAGAGGCCCCATTTTTAGCCCAGAAACCTTGGGTCCTGTGGCCCTCCAGACTCTCTGGGTCCTTGTATTCACTATCATCATCAGGCAAGTCACTAGCTTAGCTTAATGATGTCTTCTTGGCCTGATCACAACCCACTCTGCTTGCTCTGGGCCCCAGTGTGAGGATGTAGGATTGTCCTGAAAGAAAGTGATATCAATTTCAGGAATTGGTGATTTCATCCTTGTGGGCATTCCTTTGAACCAAGCAAGCCTCAGGCCACCTGCCCTTAGTGGACAGTGTCTGTGATTTGGCGCGTCATCTAGTGGAAAGAGGTTCTGCCTTTTTACCTCAGCACAGCCAGTTATCTACCACTGAGATGATGGGCTATATGGCTTGGCTTAGCTGGGCCTCAGTTTCCTCAGTGAAGGTGTTGCCTTTGGTCTCCTCTGGGGTCCCTCCTAGCTCTTATTCATCTACTCTTGGGGTCCTCAGGTGGCAGGGATAAGTCTGTTGCTGGCCCAGGCTTCCAGCTGGGTAGGGCCTACCTGTCAGAGCATGCTCTCCAATGGCCTAACCCTTGGGAATTTGGGGTCACCTCCAAGTCTCCACCTTCATCTCAAGGAAGCATTGGTAGAAATGGGGAGACTCGACTGTCCCTCTGCCCTTTGATCTGCCTACATTTCATGGACATCTGTCCAGGGCGAATCAGGTGTTTGCCCTTAGGAGACCAGAGGTGCCTTGCCTCAGATGAGGCCTAGTGGGCTAAGAATTTGAAGTCTTCCTATCTGGGTGTCAGGGAGGGTGAAGGGGTGGGGGGACTTTGTTGAACTGGTCAGGGTTGGGGTGAAGAACGGAGAGTGGTTGGGCCACTTGAGTACTTTTGAGTTGGGATGGGCTGGCAGGGTAGGGAGGACTAGTTAGGAATCATTTGGGTCTTTGCTCTCCTTGCCATCTGTAAGGAGGAATCCCAGGTTAGAAATAGCCCTTTTAGATGTTCAGAAGTCCTTCCAATTCTGGGCCAGGTGACAACGTATTACTGGACCGGACCTACTTGTGGCAAGGTGTTCGGGTGGCCAGTGGGGCACAGATTCATCAGTCTCTGCTATGTGATCACTCTGAGGTCAAGGAGCGGGTTACTTTAAAGCCACGCTGTGTCCTTACTTCCCAGGTGAGGTCCCATGCCATACCTAGATTGGGGAGTGGATAAGTGATCCCAAAGGTGCATCCCTCAGTCCTGGGCCCAATCAGGTGTGCCCCCATCCCCATTTGCTCTGATTCTTTAGGGGGGGAATTACCTGCTTCTGCCCAGACCTACAGCTCCTGGACCTGAGCCTGACCCTGACTCATCATCTCTCTAGGTGGTGGTGGGCCCAGATCTTGAGCTGCCCGAGGGCTCTGTTATCTCCCTGCACCCTCCAGATCAGGAGGAGGAAGAGGATGATGACCAATTCAGTGACGACTCTGGAGCTGACAGAAAAGAAAAAGTGAAGTTCACAGGTTGGGGCTCCCCTGCAGCCAACTCCTGGGCCATGGGGTGTGGATGCCCCCTTCCCCTCCGTGCAGAGCCTTGCTGACAGGGTAGGGCCTTTTTCAGGTTACAACCCCTCTGACGTGGGGGCTGCAGGCCAGGGCTACCTCTGGAGAGCAGCGGGAGCAGGCACCAAGGAGGAGGAGGAAGAAGAGGAGGAGCTTCGGCAGAGCCTATGGGGTGAGTGAGGGCTCTCATTCAGGCCAGGCATAGAGATTTCTTCTAGGACTTTGATGTTTGTGAGGCACTAGAATCTCCCAGCAGCCTGCTGGGGGTGGGGAGTGGGGAGTGGAGGGGATAGGTTGGCACTCCAGCCAGTTCTGACATTCGTCACAGATCCTCCCTGAGTGTAAATTAAGGTTCGCACCTGTGTGAGTCACAGAGGGATTTGTATCTGGCTCTTCCTGAGTCTCCCCCCATCCACCCCCATCCCCTATTCCTAGGACTCACAGTCAACATGGACGAAGAGAGTGAAAGTGACAGTGAGCGCAGCGTTGGCTCTCAGGAGATGGATAGCCGGGCAGGCTCCCCGCAGCTGGATGACATTAAAGGTGAAAAGCACTGGCTAAAGGTAGAGACGGGGTCAGTCAGTTGGTCAACAGACATTTACTCTGTGCCAGGCACTGGGATAGGCACTAGGGGTACTGATGCAAATCAAAACAGAGTCCCTGCCCTCAGGGCACTTATACTTAATGGGAGAAAGGGCCTGAAGGAAGCAAAAAAAGAGAGGCACCCAGTGCCAGGGCTGATGGATAAGTCCCAAAGCTGTAGAGGTGGTGGGAAATGGGATGGAAACTATGGAGGCCTCCTTCAGTGGAGACCCTGGAGCCTGTGGCCCTGCCTTCCAGTCTCATCCAGTCCCTCAGACAGGGATGGAGGGACCTGAGGAGGTGTGGAGGCCAAACAGTCAGTCCGGCAGCAGAGAAGGGTTTCCCAATGATATTCACATGGGGGTCCCTCGGCCCCATCCCATCTGTCTTGACCCAACATCTTAAGTATCTTGCTGCCTTCTTTGCCCTTGTCTGTCCTCCTTAGTCCAGTTCCTGCACAGTGGCCCGTTCCACAGCACTGCTCTGATGTCAGCTGGACTCTCATCCTTGTCCCAGAACTTTTTAGCCAGTGCTGTGATTCCCATTTAACCCCTGGCCCAGCTGTGGTCTCCCCCCTGCCCCTTAGAGCCACCCCCAGCCAGGCTGTGCCCACAGGGCTCTGCCTTCTCCTCTTGGGCAGTCTGCACATACCCTATCCTTAGCCTCACTGCTGCTGCTGTCCCCTAGTAGTCCACATACTTTGGGAGGGGGCTCACTGGCCCATGGTTCCTCCCGTGGCTGTCCTCTGCCACTCTCTATTAGAGACAAGTTCTCCATTTCTCAGCAACACACATTTATCTCCATCATTTGGAATTCCAACAGCTCTGAGATGGGGAGCTTTGAAATGTCTTCTCCAGCTGTCTCTTCCTGGCCCTCTTTCCCTCCCTTGGAGTCCTCTGGTCCCTGGCAGGCCCTCTGCCATCCCCTTGCCCCACATTCCACCATGACTGCCTGGACAACCACTTTTCTGTTAAGAGTCCTAGGCTAAAAAAAAAAAAAAAGTCCTAGTGTAAGAGTAAGTTGGCTCCCCTGACCTTCCCTCTGTCCCAAGTGATGGCTCTTCATCCTTGGGTGACACCCCTCCCCCCATCAGGACTCTCCATTCTCCTTCTAGGGCTGCAGAGAGTCAGCAAAGCAAACCCCGAAATGAAACTCCCTTCTATCCCCTACAGCTAAAGAGCCTCACCAGGGTCCCTGCCTGACTCACCCTCTCTTTGTCACAGCCGCATCTATTCTTGGCCTTCTCTCCACCCAGACCCACCCACCCACATTTATAGCTGCCGATGTCACCTTCTCTGCCACTGACGAGACAGACAGAGGCCATCTTAGGAGAGCACCCCCGGAGCCTCCCATTCATTGCTTCTCTTCCGTCCCAGGACTCCTTCCAGAAGCAGCTCCCTTCCCCTCAATAAGGCTGATCCCCCTCCCTCCCCATGTCCTCCATCCTGCCTCCTCCACAACCTTGTTGTGGCAGCAGGCATGTCTTCATTCTCCCCTTGATAACTGGCTGCACGTTCTTTGTTGAGAAAATGCTCAGGACTCCTTCCTCCTTCCCACAGCCCTTCTAGTCACTGTCTGCCTCCTGCCTTCCCTGTCAAGCGTCTTGAAAAGCTTTCCACTGTGTGAACACTCTCTTCAACCCTGATGATCTGCCTCCACCCACTCCTGACCTCCTACACGCACACGTACACACTTTCTCTCTGGCTCTGTCTTTTTGTCTCTCCCTCCCTCTTTGGCTCTCTGTCTCTCCCAAATGGTCCCGTAGGCCCCCTTCTCCAGGTTCTCTCTTGCCAGTCTCGTTCCTTAGGCCAGTGATGGGCAAACTGCAGCCCCCTGAAATGTTCTATCTGACCATGTGATATTCTTCCTCATCTGACGAATACAATACAGTGAAACTTCGAAAGAGTTGCCTTAGAAACAGACTGACAGATGAGCATTTCCTTTCCTTTGGCCCCCTCTGAAAAGCTTGCCCATCACTGCCTCAGGCCGATTCTGCCCAGACCCTGCTTCTCTGGTCCAGACCCATCTCTTCCTCCTCCATACACACTGACTTTTGGGTCAGGTTTCCCTCTGTGACACACTATGACTGTTGTAATATGGAAAATGGCAGGGTGGAACCAAGGGTGGATTTGCTGCAGGAGATATAGGAGGTTGGACATAAGATTAGGAGGAGGTGAAGGCAGGACCAGAGGCCGTCTGGTTTGGCTTTGGGGTGGGGTGGGGGTGGGAGGTGCACTTAAAGGGAAGCACACGGAGACAAGCCTGGAGAGATGAGAGGCACCAGGCTGTGGCAGGCCTCAAATGCCGCCTCCCCGAGTTGGCCGGGGCTCAGTCCACTGTCTTTGTTTTTCAGTGTTCCAGAATGAAGTGGTGGGGACCCTGCAGCGAGGCCAAGAGGAAAACATCTCCTGCGATAACCTGGTCCTGGAAATCAACTCTCTTAAGTAAGAAGAGTTTGTGCCTTGAGGGTCGTGTGCATGGCCCCTTGGGAGTGGGTCAAGCAGGCCGAGAACAACCCCCTTTCATTCACTGATGTAATAAGCAGTGTGAAGGCAGGGAGGTCCAGTGGCTAGAGAGCCAGAGCTAGCCTTGCAGCCATGGGCTAGACTTCCCTCCCTGGTGCTTGGAGTCGCTCTGCCAAGGTGCCAGTAGCGTTGGCACAGGCAGTCTGCTCACACGTCTTACTCCATCCTGTTTTAGTCATTTCTGCAGTGTCTGCTTTGTGCTAAGCACTACCCCAGGAGCTAAGAGGGTTCTCGATGAAGGGGGTGGTAGGGGGGGCATCTAGAAGCCTCCTCAGCCTGGTACCAGGCAGCCAGATGTGCCCCTCCCTGGCAAGGCATTTCCACAGTTCAACAAGTATTTATTAAGCCTCTGCCCACTGCAAGGCACCCTCGGGATACAAAACCAAACACGAAAACTCCCTTGAGGAGGTCATGGAGTCATTGTCCTGGAGCTGGAAGGTCTTCGGGGTCTTTGAAGCTTCTGGGGGCTACATCAGAGGAGGAGGAAGATTTGAGAAGGATTCCAGTTAGGAGACACTTCCTGTAGCCTGGAGGGAAGCTAGAGATTCCCAGAGACAGGTGAGGGGAGAAAGCCTTCTGGGCACCGGAGATTCACAGGCAGAGCCGCACAGCCCCTGCTTAGACACTTCTGCTTTGGCTGGAACCTAGGCTGAGTACAGACGTGTCACCTGCGAGGTGCGGGAGGGAGAAGCCCTGCCCATGAGCAGGCTCGTCAGCATCTGGGCTCAGGGGCTGAGAGAACTTTGGGGCATGGACAGAAAGGATGTGGTGAGCAGCACCCAGAGCCCCAGGCACATGGCGGCCAAGGGGGAGAGGAGGCAGCTCTGCCCTCCACAGCCAACTGCCCGACCTCCCCTCGAGTCTCAGGCTTCCCAGGCCTTGGCTGCCCGAAGAAGCGAAGCAGCCCCGGTGCCACGTAAGGCCGACGGCAGCCCAGCTGTAGCTGTGTTTGCTCTCCTTCTGGCAGGTATGCTTATAACATCAGCCTCAAGGAGGTGATGCAGGTGCTCAGCCAAGTCGTCCTGGAGTTCCCTCTGGAGCAGCTCAACTCCCAGCTGGACCCCAACCGCTACTGTGGACTCCTGTTACCTGTGAGCAGAGCCTCCGTGCAGCCAGGCTAGGAGGGCCGGCAGCAAAGGGCCCTCCCGGGGGACCTCAGAAGTGACTTAGGGCTGAGGTGGCCCCAAGTCGTGAAAAGCTATTGAGCCAGGGCCAGCCAGTCCCAGTGAGAACAGGCAGGAAGGCATTAGCAGCCTAGACTTGGGATCCAGGAGGGAACAAGCATCTCTTTCTCCTTCCATTCTTTCTGGGGAGCGTCTCCTTTCTCCTTGGTGCTGAGCTCAGGGCCAGCGTGGGGCGGGATGAAATGGCAAGGAAGGGGAGGACACTAGGGTTAGCATGAAGGGCTGGAAGGAATGCCTCCATTCATGGTCGTGGACAGTGGAAAGTCTCCAGGCCTCCCTCACACCACCCACCTTCTCCCTTCCCAGCTGCTCCGGGCCTGGAGCCCCGTGTTCAAGAACTACATCAAGCGTACAGGAGACCACTTGCAGGCTCTGACGGCCATCGAGGACTTCTTCCTGGAACACGAAAGCCTGGTCACCTCCATAGCCAAGGTGCCTGGGATCCCTGGGCCCAGGCAGGGCAGTCCAGACCCAAAGGGAAAAAACCAAGTCTAGTGTGGAGCTCGGTCTGTCTCTGCTATCTGCATGCCTGTCACACACGGGCTTTCATACACCCCTGATTCACACACGCACCCTGTCTGCCCCAGAGGGGGGTGTTAAGCTGTCGTGAAGGCCCACAGAGGCCACTGGGCTGGAGAGCTTCTGAGCGGCCTCCCTCAACTGTCTGCTTAGGCAGTGGAGGCCCAAAGGGGAAGGGCCAGCGAGTGGCACCAAGCGCCAGTCTGCCTGGGACATGAAGGACGGGGAAGACAGCATGTGCACAGGCAGATGTACTACCCAGGATGTTCAGAGAAGAGATGTACGGGCGGCTTTAGGGGCCAGAAATGACCTTAAGAGGATCTGTGGCCTGAGATTTGAAGGAAGCCAGGGCTGGGAGGCTGAGGTGGGCAAGAAGGTTCCAGGTAAGGAAGGAGACGGCCTGCAGAGGGAAGGCTGAGTGGAGGCCAGCCAAAGGTTAGAAAGGTGGGCAGGGGCTGAGTTGTGAAAAGCTGTTGTTATAAATGTCCATCACAAGCCTTCACTGGAGCCCCGGGGGTCCTGGGGAGCCAGAGTGGGGCACTAAGCTTGTCTCTGCTGGCCCTCCACAGGTGCTGATGACCTTCTATGAGCTGGATATCCTCGCTGAGGAGACCATCCTACAGTGGTTCAATCAAAGGGACGTGCCAGATAAGGGCCAGAAACTGCGAAAGAACCAGCGGGTGAGTTTGGGCCTCGGAGGACCGGGACCACGAGGCTCGGGGGACTCCTCAGCACTGCGGCCAAGGACAGTGCTGTGGCCCTCCCTCCAGGAGCCCTTTGCTCTGCTTTCCACAGCTACAGAATTTCATCCGGTGGCTCAAAGAGGCAGAAGAAGAGTCATCGGAAGATGAACAAGACTGAGGCTCTGCTAGGGCTGCCCCGCAGACGTGGCCTCCCGTCCTGGACCCTGCAAAAGAGCACGTGTGGATGAGCAGCCACCCCCCAGGCCAGGACACAAGCCCCAGGCCCTCCTCAGCCTGGAGTCTGGGGCCTGGGGAAGAGGTGACGACCTGCAGGGAAGAAGCATCTGCCAGGGGACAAAGCCCCCAAGTCCGGGGGTTGGGTCTGTGTCAGTCTCATCCCCAGGAGGACGCTGATCCAAAGACCACGGGCTCCCCTTGGCTCACCTGACCTCTCTTGGGGCATTGAAGTGAGCCACTGGGCCCCTTTGCTGCTTGTATTGACAATTTGAAAAAAGTGTGTTTTGTTTCTGCCCTATTCTGCCTTAACTGGCTCCTGAGGACCAGCCAGTGGAGCTCGGGGATGGTAGTGGGGCCGGGGTGGGCCTGGGGAGAATCCTCCCTCCAACCCCAAAGCTGTGGGGCTTGGAGCCAGGGCAGGGCCAGAGGAAGTCAAACTTAGGCTTTCTTCCCAGGCAGCCCTGTGTTGGGACACCTTGGACTGCTGTTCCTGGAGCCTGGTGGGCCTCTTAGGGCAGGGGGTCGGGTCAGGAGGGTGGCGAGCACAGCCCGGGTGGCAGCCAGCTGTGGGGGCCCAGGAAAGCAGCCCTTCCTGCCTGTCTCACCACCAGGAAACAAATAAATCTTGGCTGTTCCATCCTTTCTAAGCCCCTCTGCTTCCGGCAGCCCCTGTGAGGAGCACAAAGGGAACAGAAGACTGGCTCTGCCCTCCCAGAGGCTGGTGGGGCGGGATAAGCCAGGAGCACAAATGACTGTTCAGACCATACAGCAGTAAACAAATGGCCGTGGAAGCCTATTGATGAGTGTTGGAGGCATTCGGAGAGAGGGAGGCTTCCAGCTGAGGCCCTCGGAGGAAGCCTCCCAGCACCCTGACAGGATTTCTACAGACCAAATGGGGGGGGGGGGGACACCTGGAGGAATAGCCCGAATAGGGCGAGATAGGTTTGGGCCCCCGAGTAGACCATTCCATGGAGCTGTGGGAAAAGATGGGGAGGGCCTGGAGTCGTGCCCTTCCCTTCCTCCGGTCTTAGAGCAACTCCCCGAGATAGAAGATGGGACAGACCCTGGGTTTGTCTGCCCGACCCTTCCGGTGCCGAGGCTCAGACCTGGCCTTAAAGGAGGATTTCCAGGGTCGTCCCAGGTGCTGATTAGAGTAGTTAACCATGGCCTGGTGGTTCCTACCGGGGTGATGCCCCGAGACCTGGCTGACCGCCAGGCCATTCATCTGATGGTCACTGGTACTCCGGCATCAGTTTTCCTCTACTGTAAGATGGGAATTGTATCAGCTGAGGACGTGGCATGGTATGCTGACAATGGACGCAGAGACGGGGAGCCCCGGCCTTTCCTTTCCTCAGAGGCTCCCCCTAAAGCTGAGCTGCCCTGCCCTTCCTCTGAGGCCCCCAACTTTGTGACCGCCTTAGTCTGAGCTGGGAAGAGAGCCCAGATCCCAGCTTGGCCCGGCTCCTGGGGGCTAGGCTAGGGGTCTAAGGGCCCGCCCCCATCTGGAGCCAGTGGGCAGCTGGTCAACCGCCTCTGGCTCCCCGTGGCCCTTCCCCACCCTCCGGGCCACCCCTGAAGCCCCCGAGGAGCTGTCGGCCCCCGCCCCCCATCCGTTCAGCTCACAAAGGATGGGAGAGCTGGCAGGGGCCTTGGGGCTCTTCGGGTCCAGCTCTCTCGCTTTGCGGAGGAGGAAACTGAGGCCTCGCGCCTTGGGGGCGGCGCCAGGTCCGGGGAGCGGAGGAGGGACGGTGGCCCGAGAATCCCGGGGCGGGGCTGCTCGCCGGAAGAGTCCCCGTCGCCTCCAAAGCCAGGGAAATTGGGAGAGCGGAAGCTGTGGCGGGCAGCTGGGGAGGGGGAGGCGGGGAGACGGGCGGGCGGCGCTGGGACCCGGGGGCGGCCGGAGAACAAGGGAACCGCGGCTGCCGCGGGCCGGAGAGCGAGGAGCCTAGCCGAATCCAGCACAGCGCAGCGGGGCCGAGCGCTCCGGCCGGGGCCGAGGCCAGGGTGCCCAGGCGCAGCGGGCAGCAGCGGCGGGACCATGGGGGAGACCAAGATCATATACCACCTGGACGGCCAGGAGACGCCGTACCTGGTGAAGCTGCCCCTGCCCGCCGAGCGCGTCACCCTGGCCGACTTCAAGGGCGTCCTGCAGCGGCCCACCTACAAGTTCTTCTTCAAGTCCATGGACGACGACTTCGGGTGAGCGCGGCCGCACGGGGGGCACCGGGCCAGCTGGCCGCCCGGCGCACAGCTGCTGCCCGGGGGGCGGTGCCGCCGCCGCGGCTCCGCGGGCTCCTGGGCTCCCGTGCGCTGTGATCGGGAAGGGGCGGCCAGCGGTACACAGCAAGGGGGA
>NC_058133.1:509164804-509187912 GCF_016433145.1 Gracilinanus agilis | reverse complement strand
CGCGTCACCCTGGCCGACTTCAAGGGCGTCCTGCAGCGGCCCACCTACAAGTTCTTCTTCAAGTCCATGGACGACGACTTCGGGTGAGCGCGGCCGCACGGGGGGCACCGGGCCAGCTGGCCGCCCGGCGCACAGCTGCTGCCCGGGGGGCGGTGCCGCCGCCGCGGCTCCGCGGGCTCCTGGGCTCCCGTGCGCTGTGATCGGGAAGGGGCGGCCAGCGGTACACAGCAAGGGGGAAGATACCGGCCGGGGCTCCCCGCCACCCCCTTCGGGGCCTACTTTCTGCTCCAAGCAGCTCCGATGGCCAGCATGGGGGGGCATTTAGAAACGCGCCTGCCCCTTTAAGAGGGGATGGAATGTTGGAGCGAGTGTTGCTGCCGCCGGAAGGTTCTGTAGCAGCTGGCCTGGAGAGGCACCCCCTCCCCCTCCCCCCCAGCTCCCCTGGGAATGGGGGAGGGGCTCCCACTCGGTCTGGCAGGCGTAGGGACTGGGGGCTACGCTAGGAGGCCCAGTGGGGTGGCCACAGCCCAACCTCCCGGGCCGACGAGCTTCCTCCTCCGCAGCCCCCATCCCTGGGCTCTGGCTCGCTCTCTGTCTCTATCTCTCTCACTCTGGCTCTCCCTGTCTCTTTCTCTCCCCTCCTTCCTTTCCTCTCTGTCTCTGTCTCTCTCTGTCTATCTCTCACTCTCTGGCTCTCTCTTCTCTGTTTCTGTCTCTGTCTCCTCTCCCTTCTCTTTCTCTCCCCTCCTTCCTTTCCTCTGTCTCTGTCTTTGTCTGTCTGTCTGTCTGTCTCTCACTCTCTCACTCTGGCTCTTTCTTCTCTGTCTCTGTCTCTCTCCTCTCTCTTCCTCTCCTCTCCCCTCTCTCTTTCTCTCTCCTCCTTCCTTTCCTCTCTCTGTCTCTCGCTCTCTCTTCTCTATCTCTGTCTCTCGCTCTCTCTTTCTCTTTCTCTCCCCCCTCCCCCCACTTTATTGAAGATCATGAGTTGTGGGCAGGGAGCCCTTCATCCCACAGCCACCCTCTTCTGGGCTGGCCCATCCCTTGGAACAGAGAATGAGACCCTCGTAACACTATGCAAAGTCTCCCCATTCTTATTGTCCAGGCCTGGCCTGGGAGGGCTCGGCAGGGTGATTCCGGGCTGACCCAGAGGGGTGTTCAGCAGGGAGGTTTGGGCTCACTTGGTCAGATAGCAGGTGAATTCCGCGATCGTTCACTAGATGTCTGCTGTGTTCCTGACACCAGGAGCACAAGGAGAACCAGGAGGAGCCGGGCCCTGCCCTCAAGGGGCTTCTGCTCCCCTCTGACAGATAGATAAATAAAGGTGCGGCACTCCTTGGAGGAGAGATGGAGGAAGGCCTCCTCGAGATTAGGTGGTGACCCCACCGGGGAAGCAGGCAAGGCTTGAGATTAGGCATCATCAGTAAGTTCATGGATCTGCTGGAGGGCTCTGGAGGAGGGAGAGATCAGGGAAGGCTTTGCTGGCCCCTGAAAGAACAGAAGGCTGTGAAAAGCAGAGTGGAGGAAGGAGGGCATCTCAGGCCTGGAGGCCTCCTGGGCAAATGCCTCGAGGTAGGAAATGGAGGCTCCATTCTGGGGAACATCTCATAAGCCAGCTTGGTGGGTATGTCGTGGACTGAGAGGAGTAGAGCTAAAAGCCAAGACGAAGAGTTCCTGAAGTTTGTGATCGTGGAAGTGACATCATCAGAAACAGGATTGTAGTGCCTGCACGGAGGATGAATGGGAAAAGAGGAGAGCCGGGAGGCAGGGAGGCCAGTTAGGAGGCTGTAATAGAGGCCTACGAGAAAAATATTGAAGACCTTTTGAGTGGAGCTAAAAAAATAAATAAAGGACTCGGAGTGATTTGGAGGTAGAATCGGCAACTAATTGGACCTGTCCTATGAGGAAGAAGGAAGAGGGAAGTCTGAGTGTGAGACAACCACCCTGGGGGCCTCGAGAGGTGGCGGCGCCCTTAACAGACAGGGGAAGTGTGGAGAAGGGGCAGGTTTATGGACAAACGTAAGGAGTCTTGCTTGGGAACACCAGCTGGACCGCCAAGGCCAGATGTCCCAGTTGTTGGTGTAGGATGAGATTTGTAAGAAAGAAGCTGAAGAAGGAGGAAGGGGTGAATGGAAGAGGGAGGGGTAGAAGGGTCAGAGTAGATGGAGCAGAAGAAACGTTGGCGTGCCCTAAGGGGGCCAGCTTTGGGACTCCAGGGGGCCACAGGGGAGTTCGAAGGCCATCCCGGAAATATGGGTCTGGGATACCAAGTCCTGATGGGAAAGACTGAGTATTGCCTGCCCCCATCCGCTACCCCCAAAGGAGCCTTTGAACCCCATTGGGCCCCAAGAGTGTCTTAAAGCAAGACCGAGGGGCCTCGCCCTAGTGCTAGAGATGAGGAAGGGCCGCAGGGGCCAGGAGGGTGTTATTGGAAAGTTTGGAGCCGAGACATCAGAGAACAAAGGAAGAAATGCATGTGAACTAAAGGAGATGGTGACAGGGATGGTGATGGAGCAGGGCTGGAAGTTTGAAGAAAGTTCATCTGGGTGGCTTAATGGCCCAGTGAAGACACTGCGGAGGGGCCGAGCGAGCACCAGGCCTGCAGTCAGGAGGACCCTCACAGAACCCTGACTGCCCGGCCCTCCTTGCTCTTCTGTCTTAGGACTGATGCTAAGAAAGCCAAAAAAGATGCTGGGGAGAAAGGAATGAGAGCAGGTGGCCAGTCTTGCATGCCAAGGAGACGGGAGCCACTCCCCTTGGCCAGGGGTCCCCAAGTCCTCTCCTCTCTTGTCCTTGAAGCTCTCCACTTTCTACCGAGTCCTCTTAACTCCTCGAGAGCATGCCTCGTCCTCTACTAGACTCTCAGCTCTTGGAGGACAGGGATGGCGTGCTTTCACCCCTGGCACCGTGCCTACGGTAGGCACTTCAAAAACATGTGTCAAAGCTAAGCATTCCTTTCCGTCTAGAAATCTCTTCACTAGTCGTGTGAAGACCCGAGACCCGGGTTCAGATTCTGCCTCGGACCCTTTCTCTAGCTGTGTGACCAGACCTTCCCCTCCATCTGCCTCAAAATAATGAAAGGCAACTTCCCTGTGGGACGTGCAAGGGAAGGAGATTCACTCTGTGCCTGTCCTTGAGAAAACCATAATCTAACTGGGGAAAAGACTGGAAAGGAAAATCCTCGGTGGCTATTCCAGTTCTGTGGTCACATGCCATATCAAGAGAGTTTACCTTGGAGTGAGGGAGACCTGGGTTCAGTTTCTGCCTCTTCTGCGTCCTGGGCAAGTCACTTAATCTTGGTGCCCTGAACTGTAAATGGTGGAGTGGTTGGAGACCTGCTTTGGTGGACGGAGTTCCCTCACGCGGAAGTTCCTCACATCGCTGAAATCCCTGAGGCCGCTAAAAATGACAAGGCTGGCTAATGGTTATTTGGTGCTTTGAGGTTCACAGTGCCCTTTTCCTACCTCCTGCCATTTGGGCTTCAGAACAGCCCCGTGAGGCAAGTCCTACAGGTGTTTGCCCCGTTTTATGGAGGCTACAGAGATCAAGTCACACACTGATAGGAAGTGTCAGAGGCAGAATCCGAACTCAGGTCTCTCTTGGCCCCAAGTCCAGCACTCCAATCGCTCCCCACTGAAGCACGCTGCCTAAAACAGAATCAGCAATCCCTCTAGTCCTACCCCAAAGCTCTATCAAGGCAGATAACGAACAGACGGGAAACATCTTGCAAAACTTAAAGCTAGACGTCAGCGTCCGTCATGGCTGTGTTTTTGACCGGACCTGGCCTTTCTTTGGTGTGGAGAACTTCCAGATGAGGAAATCCACTCCATCCGTGAAGGCGTGTGTACCTGGGAGTCTTAGAGAGGTGCTTAGGGACGTGGGACTTGCCCAGGGTCTCCCAGCCAATAGGGAGGGGGACATTCAGACTCCGAGGGGCCACGCTGACCCATGATGGCAGTGCTGTTCCCGGGCCCTTCGGCTCCTCAGCCCCCTTATGCCCACACGGTGTGCCCACTCCAGTCATTTGGGGTAGGGAGATGGCTTCCTCGGGGCAAGCCAAAGAAACCTTATTTGGGGAAGGAAACAGCCAGTGGGTGGGATGCGAGCCCCAATGGATGTCAAGAAGAATCTGAGAGAGACTGAGACAGAAAGAAAGCTGACCTTAAATGCTGGTACAGAGGGGCAGTGAGGGGGCTTCGGGTCTGCAGAGGGGTGGTCCTGGGTTCAAACGTGGCCTCGGACACTTCTTAGTAGGGCAAACCATCTAACCCCACTTGTCCAGCCTTAACCACTCTTCTGTCTTGGAACTGATAGTAGCTATTCTAAGATGGAAGCTGGTAAAGTTCATCTCCAGCTTTTGCAGTTCGTCCTGGCATTAACCTTAGGCGAGCCCTCCTCGCTTGGTCTCTGGGCCTCAGTTTCTTCATCTGCAGCACGCGAGGGTCTGGATCTCCGAAGACCCTTCCAGTGCCAGATGTCCTCTGGCATGCCGCGGCCAAGAGCCCAGCTTTTGGCCAGTGTGGGCAGAGGGGGAGAATCTCTGCCGATGCTTTGGGAGGAGTTGGTGGGGTTTGGAAATGCTCAGAACAGGGAGCATTTATTCAGCTTCAAGCCACAGCGGGTGCTCGGTAAATATTTGTCGGATGGATGGAATGGAGTGGCTGGTCCTGAGCTAGGTGTGATGGGGCGCGCACAGGAAGGAAGGAAGGAGACTCCCTCGTTCTCTGCCTTTGAGAATCCCAGAGTCTAGCCGGGAAAGAAGACGTGGCTGTTGGAAGAGAAGGCAGGACTCCGGTTCTGTCGGAATAGACGCCACATCAGTCTGAGGGACCGCAGAGACCTTTGGGATCTCATAGCACTAACATCTGCTGTAGCCCTGAGGATACACAGAGGCAGAGAGGGTCCCTGCCCTCCAGGAGAGGAGAGCGTGCTCTTCTTCCATCTTGGAATCGGTACTATGTATTGGTTCCGAGGTAGGAGAGGGGTCAGGGTGAGGCTCCGGGACTTAAGTGACTTTAGGAAGTGTCTAGAGCCACATTCGAACCCAGGACTTCCCATCTCTATGGCTGGCTCTATCCACTGAGCCACCTCGCTGCCCCAAGGCAAGGGAGCAAAACAGAGCGTGGTGGACTGGATAAATTAGAGATAATCAACAGAGGAAAAGCACTTAGATTCAGGAGATCAGGAAAAGCTCCCCATGTAAGGTGGGATTTTAAATAGGTCTTGGAGGAAACCAGGAAGGGGAAATGAGGAGCGTCCAGACATGGGGCTCCTCTAGGGAAAATGCCTGGCGACTGGAAATGGAGTATCTAGTTTGAGGAGGAGGGAGAGGCCAGCCACCAGATCTCAGAGGATGTGAAGGGGAGATCAGAAAAGGAGGACTTTTAATGCCTTGAGGAAACTGAGGCCCGGAGGAATAAGGCCATTTATCTGAGTGCCAAGGCAAATTCCAAGCCCTTCTCTTCGGAAAGGTGACCAGCTGCCCCGAGAGACTCCTGGGCCTTCAGCTTCCACTGAGTCAGCGATGATGAGATCAGCTGACGTTTATCCATTGATTTAAGGTTTGCGGAGCACTTGACACACATGATTTCATTTGAGGCCCACAACGTCCCTTTTACAAGTGGGGAAACGGGCTCAGACAGTGGCCAGCCTGGACGCTCAAAGCTAGTAAGCATCTGAGGCAAGATTTCAGTCCCAGCCTTCCCGCCTCAAAGTCTGCCTCTGCCCTGAGCCCGAGCAGGGTTGGAGTTGGGAGCTGGACAGAGACGTCTGGAAGAGGGGCTGTGTTGACTCGGAGCCCCTGTCTCCGGGGGCAGGAGCCCTTGAAAAGCCATGGCATGCCTGGATCTGACCCTTTGCTTTGCCTCCGTTCAGCCTGGGGGGCCAAAGGCCCCAGCCTCCTTGCCTTCTCCTTCAAGGGTCCTCCCCTGTCCATCGCCCAGCCAGCCTGTCGCTTCTGTCGCCATCTTCGGCTTCTCTGCGTGGCCCTGCCTGTCATCTCTGCTTACGGGCCTGGAAAGGGCTGCCTTGGACCCCTTTAGCCCTCTGATGGGGAGGGAGGCATAGCTGGAGGAAAGAGGGACTCGGTGGGGGCTGGAGATCAGCTCCTTCTGCAAACTTGGCCGAGACTCCAGGAATGTGAGGGTCACAGGCGGCCAAGTACATTTCCTCCTCCGACCAAGAGCGGCTCCAATGGGGGGGGGGGTGGAATCGGGTCTTCCTTGCCCTTCCCTCCCCACCATTGCTCTCCTTTACCTCCACACGCCCTCCCTCTGTGCCAGACCCCTCAGCCTCTAGCTACCCGCCTGCCCCCCACGCTCAGCCCCTCAGCTCCCATCTCCCCGAGTTCCTTGGGAGGCTCGGGGCTCCTCCGACTTCCAGCGCCCCACACGCTCAAAACCACAGCGTCCAGAATTCCAAGAGAACTCACTCAGTCATTTAACAAACACTTATGAAGCACCTCCTGCGTGCCAGGCACTAGCCTGTGAACCGAGGGTACGAGAACAAGAGAGCCCCTGTGGGCAAACGGCTTCTCTTCTCCTGGGGAAAAAGCAGACGTTTATAACTAAATAAATATAGAAGACACACCAAGTCTTTTTTGGTGAGAGGTGGAGAAGGGCAAAGGCCAGCGGCCACTCCTCCATTTGTCTGCACCTTAGAAAGAACCAGACGCACGCACGCACGCACACACGCACGCACGCACACACACACACCATCTGGGTTCCTGGATCTACAGGTAAATGCAGCCTGCAATGTCGATAGCAACCATCTCTCTATCTTCTGTAGCTAGCTAGCTCTGATCTGCCCAGGCACTGACTGTGTGTGTGTGTGTGTGTGTGTGTGTGTGTGTGTGTGTGTGTGTGTGTGTACACACATAATCAGTGTAAATCTGGGTATCTGTGAGGTCAAAACGATGAATAATTGTAGATGT
Source organism: Gracilinanus agilis (assembly GCF_016433145.1). Classification (NCBI taxonomy): domain Eukaryota; kingdom Metazoa; phylum Chordata; class Mammalia; order Didelphimorphia; family Didelphidae; genus Gracilinanus; species Gracilinanus agilis. The sequence continues at coordinate 509,180,984 of NC_058133.1, read as the reverse complement.
TTCCATTAAGTAAACTTCTTGCTACAATCTCCCCTAAACAAAAGCTCTTGGGGGGGGGGGGACAGGAGTCCTTATTAATTTATAAAAGATTAAAAGAGGGGGCAGCTGGGTGGCTCAGTGGTTAGAGAGCCAGGACTGGAGATGGGAGGTCCTCTATTCAAATCAGACACTTCCTAGCTGGGTGACCCTGGGCAAGTCACTTCACCCCTATTGCCTGGCCCTTACCACTCTTCTGCCTTGGAACCGATACACAGTACTGATTCTAAGATGGAAGGCGAGGGGTTAAAAAAAGAGTATAAAGAGGTCCTGAGACCCAGAGCCCGAGAAACGCTGCCCCCCTAACTCTCCAGGCCGAGTTTCAGAGGAGGTGCTGCCCCACAGGGGTAGCTGGAGTTTCTGGGTCCAGGTGTTCCTTCCATCAGTGAAACCCTGGACTCAGTTCCTCCTAAACTCTGTGTAGGTGTGACCAGTGCGCCCTTTTTATTTGGTTCTAGGCTCGGGGCTGGGGAGGGGGTCCCAAAGGCAATTGTGAGGAAGGGGCTGGCAGAATGATACTGGCGTGTACCTGGGAGCAGGTGGTGGCTGGCATGGGGGGAGGGAGTGGTGGGAAGGCAGAAGGGCCCAGCTGGAGTGTCGAGGTGAGGCTAATGAGCCATCCTGGGATACCAGCTGCCTGCCTGCTAAAAATGTCAATAGAAAGATCTGGGGATATTTAAATTGGAGACAAGATGGCAGGATGGGAGGAGGAGGAGAGGAGCGTCGGCTGCCTTCTGGTATTTGAAAAGTTGGCCTCAGGCAGAGGGATTCGCCTCCTTCTGCTCGGCCCTGGAGAGTGGAGCCGCAAAGGGGCAGGGAGGCTTTTGGGGGGGGCATTTCTGACACCAGACATCCTCTAGTGAAGCCCAGATGGCCCATTCGGTCCCACAAACATTCGGGAATTAAGCATGAGCTCTGAGTCAGGCATGTGCTGGGTGCCCCCAGCAAGAGAGAATCAAAAACCCAACCCAGCCGGCCTGGCCCTCCGGGATTTCGTGTTCCCCTAAAGGAGAAACGAAACATCTGCCGAGTCTCGGGGGATGGGGGGCGAAGGGGGGCCAGGAGAGGCCACGAAGCAGGTGAGAGCCAAGCTTCGCCCTGATGGGAGCATTTCTCGGGGAGGCAAGACCAAAAGGCCTTTGGAGAAAGCCCTGGCTGGGAAGGTCCCAGAAGTGCGGAGCTTGGGGGGACTGGGCTGGGAACCCCAGAGGGCCCCCACCCTGCCTCACTGGCTCCCCACTTGTCTTCAGGGTGGTGAAGGAAGAGATCTCCGATGACAACGCGAGGCTCCCGTGTTTCAATGGCCGGGTGGTGTCCTGGGTAAGGAGCAGAGTCCCCGGCCGGCCTTCCTTCCCTTCCCTGCAGCTGCCACCGCTGTCTCCTCTCCTCCCTTCCAGCCGGGGAAAGCTGGGCCGTTCCCTTCCCGAGAGCTCTGCCCGTGTTGGGAGGGAGATGGGCAGCGCTCGCAGCCGGTCCTACAGGCCGGGGCCTTCCTTCTTGGAGCTCAGCGGGTCCTTCTCCTTGGGAAGCTCCGCAGGCACGGCAGGGAGGTGGGGAGAGGAGAGGGTCCGGGACCCGCTGGGGCGGGCCACTCCGCCCTGCCTCAGGCCCCTTCCCAGCCCATTCCATAGCACTTAGAGCATCTCATTCTACAGAGGAGGAAACTGAGGCCCAAAGCGCCCTTCCCAAGCTCCCGTCCACCTGCCAGCTGGCCTCTCTCTCCCCCCCGGCCCCCTCTTGTCCTCTGCACACACCCCAAAACGTAACCTGGCTCCTCTCTTCTCGCCGTGGCCTTGCCTTTCCTTTAGCTGGTGTCGGCCGAGGGCTCGCACCCTGAGCCAGGCTCCTTCTGCCCCGACAACCCCTCCGAGCTGCCACCCCCCATGGAACGCACCGGCGGCATCGGGGACTCGCGGCCTCCCTCCTTCCAGTGAGTACAGGACAGGCGGGAGGAGGGAGGAGGACACCCGGGGGGGAGAGAGGAGCGAGCCTCCAGCTGGCAGGAGAGGAGCCGGGCCTGAACTGGGAGCGCGTCTCTGCTCCCGTCCCCCAATGTGGGTCCCTCTCCCCCTGCAGCCCTCACACTGGTGGGGGGAGCCAGGAGAACCTGGACAATGACACTGAGACTGATTCCCTGGTGTCTGCGCAGCAGGAGCGGCCCCGGCGGAGGGATGGGCCGGAGCATGGCGGTGCGTACCCCCTCACCCTGACCCCGGCCCCCTGCCCGTCCCACTGACTGGACCCTGGCGGCCCCCCAGAGGCCACGGGTCCCCCCAGAGGCCGCAGGTCCCCCCGGCAGGCTGGCAGTGGCAGGTCCAGACGGGGGTCCTCAGATTCCATTCTCCCCATCACACCCCACTACCTCTCCCGGGCCCGCCTGGCCTGGAATCTGGGCCCCCCTTGGTGTGCCCGGCCCCCCGGCCTCTCCCATCCCCTGCCCCCTCCTCCACAGTGTCCCGGATAAACGGTACGGCCAAAGGGGAGCGGAGGAGGGAGCCCGGGGGCTACGACAGCTCTTCCACCCTCATGAGCAGCGAGCTGGAAACCACGAGCTTCTTCGACTCCGACGAGGATGATTCGACCAGCAGGTGAGCTCGGAGGGAAGGGCCCCCCACAGACGCCGAGCCCCCGGGGATCCCGGGAGGGCCCGGAGCCCCCAGCCCCACCCCTGCCTTCGTGGGGGGACGCCGGGGCACTGACTGGGTCGGCCCTCCAGGTTCAGCAGCTCCACAGAGCAGAGCAGCGCCTCCCGCCTCATGAGGAGACACAAGCGGCGCCGGCGGAAGCAGAAAGTGGCCCGGATCGAGCGGGTACAGAGGGGGGCCCGGGCTGGGCTGAGGGTGGAGGGGACTCGGGCGGTCTGGCTTCTCCCCCAGCTCAAGGGCTTCTCTTGTCGCAGTCCTCATCCTTCAGCAGCATCACGGATTCCACCATGTCCCTCAACATCATCACCGTCACGCTCAACATGGGTGAGTGGCTGGGCTCGGCCACCCCTTCCCTCCCCCACGAGGCCTCCCCTCTGAGCGGGGACCCCAGCCGCACCCCTCCCCGCCCCGTCCTCTTTGTGGAGCACATCCGCCGGGGAGCGACCCCAGGAGGCGGCCGTCCAGCCCCGGCAGCGCCAGCAGGCAGTGGGCTGTCCGAGCTCCCCTGCGAGGCCTCCAGACGGCACCCTGCCTGCGTGATTAGGACGGCATCCCCCGTCCTGAGCAGGCCCGCCCCTTCCTCTGCGCAGGCCCGGCAGCTGGGTGCCTCTGGGGCTGGCCGGCCCATCCCGTCCCTCAGCAGGAATCCCCCCTAGAATAACCAGGCCTGGGCTCTAGTCCCTCGTCTCGCTGGGCCGCCTCCTCCACAGCCTCTCTGGCGGGGTCAGGGCCCCACCAGAAAGGGGGCCCCCAGATGGGGTCTGGCCAGTATATTATGTACCATGCCCTGCCTGCCTCTGGAGTCCAAGGACCTGAATTCAAATGCTGCCTCGCATGTCACCCAAGCCCCTCTCCCTCCCTGGCCTCGGTTTCCTCACTTGTCACAGGAAGGAGCTGGGTGAGATGTCCTGAGGTCCCTGCCAGCCGTACATCTTACAAAGTGCCCTACGTAGCTTCTCACTCAAATGGGAAGCCAGGTGCTCTTATGGGCCCCATTTTACAAAAAGACCAAACTGAGGCAGGGCTTAAGTGACTTGTCCAAGGTCACACGGGTAGTAGGCATCTGAGGCCAGAGTTGCACTCAGGTCTTGCCAACTCCAGGCCCGGTGTTCTGCCCACTGTACCACCTGGCTAGCTGCCTTCCTCCAGAGGCTGGTGACCGTCTGTCAGTGGTGTTGCTGAGATCTCTGCATTTTGTGGGAGGCCAGAACTATGACTCTGTCTTTTTGCACCATCCTGTCTCTTCCCCCACCCCAACTTTAACAGAGAAATACAACTTCCTGGGCATCTCCATTGTGGGTCAGAGCAACGAACGGGGTGATGGGGGCATCTACATTGGCTCCATCATGAAGGGTGGCGCCGTGGCCGCTGATGGGCGGATCGAGCCGGGGGACATGCTCCTACAGGTGCCCACACTTTTCCTGCCCACCCCTGGGGCTCCGTGTCCCTGTTCCCTGAAGGCTGGGCTTTCCCCCCTGCTGACCAGGAGCCCCCTGCCCAGTCACCGGAGAGGAATCTGGGGTGGGAGCTGGGGGGAAGGAAGGGCAGATCTGGCCGTGGGCTCAGCCCCCCCGCTCTCCCCGTGTTCATCCACCAGGTAAACGACATCAATTTTGAGAATATGAGTAATGACGACGCTGTCCGGGTGCTCCGGGAAATCGTGCACAAACCAGGGTAAGGAGTGGGAACGGAGGGGGGATCCCCGCGCCAAGGGCCAGAAGGCGTGCACGTCACCAGCAGACCCTTACTGAAGCACAGGCCTGGAAGCAGAAAGGGTCCTCAGAGGCCAGCTAGTCCAACGCCTGCATTTTTCAGAGGAGGAGACGAAGGCAGACAGGATAGGTGACTTGCCCAAAGTCTCACAGCTAGTAGGGCCAAAAGCAGGATTCAGGTCCAGCTTCTGTGACTTCCTACCCAGCAGGTCCACTGCATCATCTAGGATACTCTGGGTATCGGGAAAGCGTCTGTCCCCTGGAAAAGTGTATGTTGTAGGGAAGTGAGAGAAGGCAGGGGGAGACAGGGAGAGGGAGATCGAGATCAGAGACAGACAGACAGAGAGAAAGAGACAGACAGAGAGGGGAAGAGACAGTGAGAAAGAGAGACAGACAGGTCACGAGGGAGAGAGAGAGGGACAGAGGAAAAGAAACAGAGAGGGAGAGACAGACAGAGAAAGGGAAAAAAGAGGAAGAGAAACAGACAGAGACAAAGAGGGGGAGAGAGAGACTAAGAGAGGGAGAGTACAGAGAAAGAGAGACAGAGAGGCTGAGAGAGGGAGTGAGGAAGAGAGGGACAGAGGAAGAGAAACAGAGAGGGAGAGAGACAGTAAGAGATAGAGGGAGAAAGAGAACAGAAAGGAAGAGAGACAGAGAGGGAGAGACAGACCGAGAAAGGGAAAAAAGAGGAAGAGAAACAGAGACAAAGAGGGAGAGAGAGAGACTAAGAGAGGGAGAGACACAGAGAAAGACAGACAGAGAGGCTGAGAGAGACAGAAATCAGTAAGTCAGAGAGAGTGTCTGTGTGTGTCTGTAAGGAGGATGAGGCAAAAGCGAAAGAGGATGTTACACTTGCCCCTGATCACCTACCTCTTGGTTACAGGCCCATCACCTTGACAGTGGCCAAGTGCTGGGACCCCAGCCCCAGAGGCTGCTTCACCCTGCCCAGGAGTAAGTGGATGGGGGAGTCGGCCCTAAAGCTGGTGCCTGGCACATGTGAGCCCCCGTCTCTCCTACTTCCTGCATCTGCCACCCCAGGGGATGCCATTCCCACACCCCAGGGAACAGCTTCCTCTCAGGCCTAGCCAAGCAGAAGGCTTTAAAGGCAGGAAGGGAGAGGCAGGAGCAGAAGCAGCCCTTCAGATCCCTAAAACCTTTGGTGAGACGGGACCATAGGATGGAGTCCAACTTGCCCTACTGTATAGAAGAGAGTGCTGAGACCCAGAGAAGGGGAGTGACTTTGCCAAGGTCCTGTAGTCAGTTCCCTTCGTCCTCTCCCATCCTCTGTCCCTTGGTCGTCGCCCCAGGCTTCGGCTGGGTGGGGAGCTGGGGAGAAGAGGGAGGAGTGGCTGACCTGTGTCTTTCACCCCTCCACAGGTGAGCCAATCCGACCCATTGACCCTGCGGCCTGGGTGTCCCACACAGCAGCAATGACAGGCACCTTCCCTGCCTATGGCATGAGCCCCTCCCTCAGTACCATCACCTCTACTAGCTCTTCCATCGCCAGCTCCATTCCTGACACTGAACGTGAGTGCTCGCCCGCCTGCCCTTTCCTTCCCTCCTCAGGACAGATGGAGCAGGAGAGCCCTTGTCCGTGCTAGAGCCTACCTGAGGGAGGGGAGCAAAGGGGAAGAGAAAGAGGAGAGATTAACTTGGAGTCTCAGAGAGCTCTAAGGACAGAAGCCTCAGAGTCCTTAATTAAAGGCAGGGTCAGAGATCTAGAGCTGAAAGGGACCTCTGAGGCCGGCTGGTCCAACTCCCATTTTACAGAGGTGGACACTGAGGTCAGGCATGCCAGGAATAGAGGCACAGCCAAGAGGGTTTTCCATGTTTCTGTATCTCTGGCACCCAGGACAGCAACTGGTACTTCATATATACTTAATTGTTTCTTGTTGGATTTAACTAAATTATGGGAGGCAGGAGGCCCACAGCTAGCAATTCCATCCATTCCCTTCTACTTAGAACAGACTTTGAGAGCTAGAATAGACCTTAGAGGCCATCTTAGAGTTCCAAACACCTTGTTTTACAGATGAAAAAAACAGTGAGGGAGACAGAGAGATTCTCTAGGTTTCCCCAGATGGAAAGTAGCTGAGGTAGGATTTGAACCCAGGTCCTCTTGATTCCAGAGCACTGGTTCTTTCTACTTCCCACTGCTCTGCTCTCTGCCCTCCAGGCCTCGATGACTTTCACCTGTCCATCCACAGCGACATGGCCACCATAGTCAAAGCTATGGCTTCACCTGAGTCTGGGCTGGAGGTCCGAGACCGAATGTGGCTCAAAATCACCATCCCCAACGCTTTCATCGGTGAGCTTGGGCCCCACCATGCTGACAGCCGAGGCAGATCCAGCTTCAGGCCTCACTGCCCCCTGAGATCCTGGGGCAAGGTAGGGTGGGGCTGGGGGCAGGGACCGGCCCTCTCTGCCAGCTTCCCCAGATGTTGGGTTGCTTCTAGGTTCAGATGTAGTGGACTGGCTGTACCACAACGTGGAAGGCTTCACAGACCGGCGAGAGGCCCGGAAATACGCCAGCAACCTACTGAAAGCCGGTTTCATCCGACACACAGTCAACAAGATCACCTTCTCAGAACAGTGCTATTATATCTTTGGTGACCTCTGTGGCAGTACGTGGCCCCCCCTCCCCTTCCTCCCTTGGTCCCTCATCCCCCCTACCTTCCCCATCACTAGAAAAAGTCATAAGCTGATAAACTGGGGAGGGAGGGACTTCCTACTCAGTATAATTGAAAGTCTGACTTAGTTGAATTCTGAGGCCACTCTGAATCTATAATCCCTGGGCCTCGGTTTCTTCATCTGTAAAATGAATGGGTTTAGGGGCAGCTAGGTAAGATAGTGGATAGAGTGCCAGGCCTAGAGTTGGTAAGACTTGGGTTCAATTCTGGCATCAGACATTTCCTAGCTGTATGACTGTGGACAAGTCACTAAACATTGATCACCTAGCCCTTGCTTTTCTTCTATCTATATGAGTATTGATTCTAAGAAGGCAAAGGTTTGTTGTTCTTTTTTTAAAAGAAAAGAAAAGGCCAGGAGGTAAGAGATGGAATATCCTGTTCAAGAAACAAGAAGAACACAATCACTGTATCACAGACTGTGTAAGGTGTAAGCCAGGTTGCGAAGGGCTTTGAATGCCAAAGAGCCGATTTCCTATTTTATCCTGGAGATGATAGGAAGACTCTGGAGATGACATGATCAGACCTGTGCTTTGGGAAAAATCACTCTGGTGGCTGAAAGGAGAACAGCCTGGGGTGGGGAGGGACTTGAGGCAGGCAGACCCTCCCTCCAGCAGCTATTACACTCCTCCAGGCCTGAGGGAATGAAGGTGGGTACTAGGGTGGCCGCAGTGTCAAAGGAGAGAAGGAGGTCTATTGGAGAAATGATACAGCGATGAAATTGATGAGATGGTGTAAAGGTGAAATTGACAAGAGATTCTCCAGAGATGCTGTAGAGGTGAAATTGATGATTGATGCTCCATAGGTGATATTGATGAGAGATGCCCCAGACGTAAAATTGATGAGAGATGCTCCATAGGTGATATTGATGAGAGATGCTGTGGAGATGAAATTGATGATTGATGCTCCATAGGTGATATTGATGAGAGATGCCCCAGAGGTGAAAGTGATGATTGATGTTCCATAGGTGATATTGATGAGAGATGCCCCAGAGGTGAAATTGATGATTGATGCTCCATAGGTGATATTGATGAGAGATGCCACAGAGGTAAAATTGATGAGAGATGCTCCATAGGTGATATTGATGAGAGATGCCACAGAGGTAAAATTGATGAGAGATGCCCCAGAGGTGAAATTGATGATTGATGCTCCATAGGTGATATTGATGAGAGATGCCACAAAGGTAAAATTGATGAGAGATGTTGTAGAGGTGAAATTGATGAGAGATGCCACAGAGGCAAAATTGATGATTGATGCTCCATAGGTGATATTGATGAGAGATGCCCCAGAGGTGAAATTGATGATTGATATTCCATAGGTGATATTGATGAGAGATGCCACAGAGGTAAAATTGATGAGAGATGCTCTATAGGTGATATTGATGAGAGGTGGCCCAGAGGTAAAATTGATGAGAGATGCTTCATAGGTGATACTGATGAGAGATGTTGTAGAGGTGAAATTGATGAGAAATGCCAAGCAGAGATGAAATGAACAGGGCTAACCCACAGATTGGATATGGGGGGGAGGGGTGGATCAGAGATAGTGAGAAGTCCAACATGACTCCTAGGTTGCAAACTTGGGTGTTGGGGAGAATGATGGTGTCCTTGATAGTTATTGGGAAGTTCAGAAGAGGGGAGGGTTTGGAGAGAAAGATATTGAATTCAGTTTTAGAGATCCTAACTTGAAGATGTTTAGTGGACAGCCAGTTTGAGATGTCTAGAAGGCATCTGAAGTTGTGAGTCTGGACACTGAGAGAGGTTAACACTGGCTGAGTGTATCTGAGAATCCTCAGCATAGAGGTGGTTATTGAATTCATAGGAGCTGATGAGATCACAAGTCAAATAGAATAGAGGGAGAAATAGGCACGACCTCGATGAAGATCCAACAAAGGAGACAGAAAGGGAAGTCAGATGGGGAGGAGGGTCTGAAAACCTGGAGAGAAGAGAGTATCTCAGAGGAGGGTTGAGCAAGTGTCAGAGGCTGTAGATGACAAGAAGGATGAGGACGGAGAAGACTATTGGATTTGGTCACTTTGGAGAAGGCAGTTTTGATTGCATGATAAGGTTGGAAGCCAGATTATAGAGTTAAGCGAGTGAGAACCAAGGAGGTCTCTGGAGGCACCTTTTGTAGAGGGTCTTCTCAGGGCATTTAGCCTTAAAAGGCAGGAAAGATATGAGGCGATACTGAGAGGGGACGGATGGATCAAGTGAGGGTTTGTGGGGTATTGGGGGAGACATGGACGTGTTTAGTCAGTTAGTGAATAAACATTCACAAACAGGGTTTGATGACGCTGGTAAGGCAGAGGACCCGGTGACAGAAGGAGGGGTGAAGTGGGCTCTCACATCAAATGGTCTCTGGTGGGGGGTTGTTTTGTTTTTTTCAGTAAAATATGAGGCAGGTTCCTCAGCTGAGAGGATGATGGGAAGGGAAGCCATGAGAGATTTGAGGAGGGATGAGGTAGAGAAGAGCCATTGTGATGAGTGGGAGAATGAGTTGAATTAGGGTGGAGGGAGCAGTTAGGGGGCTCAGTGGATGGAGAGCCAGGCTTGCAGAGGGGAGGACCTGGGTTCAGATCTGTCCTCAGATACTCCCTAGCTGAGTGACTCTGGACAAGTCACTTAACCCCGATTGCTTAGCCCTTCATGCTTTTCTAAAACCTTGGAACCAGTTCACAGTATTGATTCTAAGATAGAAGGTAAGAGTTTAAAAAAAAAAAAAAAAAAGAGCTGGATAAGGACCCGGCAAACCCCTCCAGTATCTTTGCCAGGAAAACCCTAAATGGAGTCAGAGTCAGTCACATCTGAAAAATGACTTTGAAAGAAAAATCTTTGACTCCAAGATACTTCACCTGGCTGGGCCTCTGTTTCCTCATCCGTGAAATGAAGCCGTTAGCCTGGGTGATTTAAGGACTTTTCCTGCCAGCCCTGAAGCTGTGGCCCTGTGACCTCTCTGGGCCTCAGTATCCACCTCTATAAAATGAGGCCGTTATGCTAGACAGGATCTCAGGTCCTCTCCAGCTGCAGAGCTGGCTCCAGCTCTTTTGAAGGTTTATTATATGAAGAAGAGCTGGAATCCGGCAGGAAATGTAAACGGGAGGCACGGCACTGAGGGCTGGGCTGGGCTCTGGGCAGTGGGGAGCCATTAAAGGGCTGGTAGCAGGCTGGGGGCCGGCCTCCGTAGCCCCCTCTCTTGGTTCTCTTCCGCAGACATGGCTAACTTGTCCCTGCACGACCAGGACGGCTCCAGTGGGGCCTCGGACCAAGACACGCTGGCTCCTCTCCCTCACCCCGGAGCTGCCCCGTGGCCCATGGCCTTCCCTTATCAGTACCCACCCCCCCCACATCCCTATAATCCTCACCCCGGCTTCCCCGAGCCCGGGTACAGCTACGGCGGCGGGGGGAGTGCGGGCAGCCAGCACAGTGAAGGTAAGCTGCCCCGGGCGCCCCGGGCTGGGGGAGTCCTTCCTGGGAGCCGACCTCACACGTGTCCCTCCCTGTGGCCCCCACCAGGCAGCCGGAGCAGCGGCTCCAACCGCAGCGGCAGCGACCGGCGGAAGGAGAAGGACCCAAAGGCCGGGGACTCCAAGTCAGGGGGCAGCGGAAGCGAGTCGGACCACACGAGCCGAAGCAGCCTGAGGCGGGAGAGAGCCCCCAGCGAACGCTCAGGCCCAGCCGCCAGCGAGCACAGCGTCCGCAGCCACCACTCGCTGGCCCACAGCCTCCGCAGCCACCACACACACCAGTCCTATGGGCCCCCGGGGGTGCCCCCGCTGTACGGCCCGCCCATGCTGATGATGCCCCCTCCACCCGCTGCCATGGGCCCCCCGGGCGCCCCCCCGGGCCGAGACCTGGCCTCGGTGCCCCCAGAACTGACCGCCAGCAGACAGTCCTTCCGCATGGCCATGGGAAACCCCAGTGAGTTCTTTGTGGATGTGATGTGAGCGGTTCCCATCCCCCTCTCCGGCCCCCCGTCCTGTCCCCCACATCCCAGGGCTGGCGCCGTCGCCAGCCCTCTCTTTTGACTTGTCTGGTAACTAAACAAAGGGAAATAAACAGAGTGAACTAAACTGGGGGGCTAACCACTGGTGTGGGGGAGCAGAGAGGGGAGGGGGCACCCCGTGCTGCTGCTGCCGCCGCCGCCTCTGGCCTCTAACCCGCCTCCGGCTGCCCGCACCGCTGCTCCCTGATTGTTCCCTCTGCTCCCGGCCCCGCCACGCACGGCGCTGCCCCCCTAACCGCTGCCCGGGGAAGCCCGGCTCCCGCCTGCCCCTCTGACTGCATGCTCAGGACTCGCCTCACCCACCCCAAAGCTCCCTCTCCCTCCACATTCATGCCGGCCACAGTGCCAGCTCGGCACGGTGATATGCCCCCACCGGGTGGCAGCGCAGACGCTGGCAACCTCACGGAGTGCACACGCACACGCACCCGGGCAGACACTGACTGACTGACAGACGCAGACCCTGGGCAGATGGACAGACGCGCTGACCATCGGCCCGAGACAGACACACTGACCGACAGACACGGGCCCAGGAGGACCCGGACAGAGCCAGCCCTCCCTCCCTGCCCTCCTTCCCCCCGCCTGCCGCCTCGGCCCTCGTCCTCCCGGATCCGGTGGCGCCCGTCCTCACTAACCCTCCACGAGCATGTGGAGCTTCTCCCGCGCGGCCCCCCAGCTTGGCTGCCCAGTGGGCGGTGAGCCCACGCGGAGACTCCGGGCCCCTCCGCTGCCAATGCCTGTGTCCTGGTCGTCTCTGCCCCGTAACCCCACTAACCAGCGAGCCCCTCTCTCCTCTGGGCCTTAAATGTGTCTTTTCTCTCTGTTTCTCCTCAACCAAGCCAAGAATTTCGGGCTTTTTGACTTTCTCTGAGCACCCAGCGTGGGGAGGCCCCGATCCTGAGGAGACCTCCTGCAGCAGCCCCAGTTGTGGCCCCCCAGTGCTCCCCGGAGATGTCCTGTCCTACCTCACCATGACCCCACGGTCCCCAGTGGGACCTCAGTGTCCCCAAGCCGGGACGCGTTCCTCAGCCTCCTGCAGGGTGTCTTGGAGACTCCTCTACAAGCTTAGACAATCATTCCCCACAGCTGACCCCGGACGGGTCCCCTCCCCTACAGGACTCTCCCCTCTCCTGGTGCTCTCCGAGGCCTGACCCACTCCTCCCTCCCCTGAGCCCCCCACCCAACTGGGCCTCAGCTGTATCCTCACTCCCCTCCTCTCTGTACCCTGAGTCAGCCAGGAAGGTCCAGATCTCCCCCTTCTCGCTCCCCAGAGCTCCTCCCTTTGGAGCTGGAGCCGAGACAGCCATCGGCAGCTGGAGGTCCTTCTCGCCTCCCCTCCAGCCTCCCTGCGCCAGAGCAGGGCCCAAGAGGCCGCCCGCCCGCTCGATTTGGCTCGGCCTTTGGCGCCTCTGGCCATCTCTTACGTTCGGCCTTTCAGTATGTATGAATCTTGGTCATTTCTCTGCAATAAACGCTCCCAGGTACCACGGCGGATGCCCTCCCGGTGAATAGGGTCGGGGTGCTACGCGAAAGGCTCGAATGCGCGTAGACGGACGGATGAGGCAGGCGGGAGGCGCAGAGGCCTTCCTTCCTTCCTTCCTTCCTTCCACAGACGAGGTGCGGCCTCAAGATGCCAACGTGAAGGTGCCAGCCAGGGAGCGAGCGAGAGGCCTTCAGAGGGGCTGGTACAAAAAGGCCTCCGGCAGGTTCCATTCCAGAGGGAAGAGGAGACAACAGAAGGGTGCGGGGACCCCAAGGACCTCGGGGTTGGCGAGGAGGCGCACCGGGCAGAAATAACTCAGCAGGGAAACAGCCCACAGTGGCTGGAATCAAATTCAGAGTGAGAGACGCCATCCAAGGACAGGAGCAGAAACAGGGTCCGCAGCTGGACCCTGAAGGAGGGCTTTGGACAGGCGGACGTCTGGGGGAGGAGAGGCTCTGGGTGAATTTGGAAATGGGCCTCAGTGTGGCCAGAGGGCGCTGCTGCTTTTTTAATTTCACTTTCTGTCTATGGCCCCCTCATCATTCATGCTCAAAACTGGGGGGGTCATCCCCAGGGTTAAACATAAGGCAGGGGACAGGCCATTCGATGCCCCACACTGGACATTTACTAGCTACGGGACTCTGAGCAAGTCATTTCGCCCCTCGCTGCCTCACTTTCCTCATCTGTAAAATGGCCAGGAGGGTGACCCTGTGACTCTGCACCCTCCTCGCACCTCTCATCCAATTCCAGCCCCAATTTCCTCTCCCAGACTTTCTCCCAACCCCCCTCTCCTGCCCCATCCTAGTCGAAGCTCACATTCCTCCATTCCGCTCTTTCTCCTCTTTCTCAGGCTCGAAGCCAGAGACGGCATCGCCTTTCTCAAATCTCAGTCTGGGCCTCATTCCGCAGACCTCCCCACTGGCTCCCTGTGGCCCATCGAGCCACACTCGCCTGTGTCTCAAGAGTCCCGACTCCTCAGATTTGGTGTCACGAGCCCTTTCCCAAGAGGGCAGCTCGGTGGCACCAGAACACACAGAGCACTGGGCAACTTCATGAGTTCAAATCTGACCTCAGACACTTACTAGCTGTGTGACCCTGAGCAAGCCACGTAACCCTGCTTGCCTCAGTTTCCTCAATCTGTCAAATGAGCTGGAGAAGGAGATAGCCAGCCACTCCAGGATCTCTGCCAAGAAAACCCCAAATACTTATTAGCTGTGTGTCCCTGGACAAGATGCTTAATTATGTTTGCCTCAGTTTCCTCTAGGAAAGGAAATGATCAGCCAGTCCAGTATCATTGCTATGTGACCCTGGGCAAGTCACTTAACTCTTGGCCTCAGTTTCCTCATCTGTCAAATGAGCTGGAGACGGAAATGGTCAACCACTCCAGTATCTCTGACAAGAAAAGCCCAAGTTGGGTCACAGGGATTCAGACATGACCAAAAGCAACTGAGTCAACAGCAATGCTTTGCATGACCTCCCTTTTAGTTACTCTGTGGCAAGCAGGACTCTGGACCTCCCTCCAGCATGGTCTGCCTCTCCTGCCTCCGTGCCTTTGCCTGGACAGGGCTTTGCTCACTTCTCATCCCTTCTTCAACGGCTTCTCTTTCTAGCCCAACTCAGATGCCACTTCTTCCCAGAAGCCTTCCATGCTCCTCCCAGTTGGGAATCAAATTTCTCTTCTGCAGACCCACTTCTGTACTGTAGGGAGGGCTGGGGATACGCATTTGTGCGGCAGGTGCTCTGCTAAGCACTTTTCTGAGAGGATCTCCTTTGAGCTTTGGCACAACCCTGAGCGCAATTATTCTCTCTTCTTTACAGCTGAGGAAACTGAGGCAAGTAGAGGTTAAGTGACTCGTTCGGAGGTATCTGAGCCCAAATCCGAACTCCAGGCTCTTTGTCTGCCTCGCAGCCCTCTCTCTGGCCCACCGAGGGCTCCTGGAGGGCAGGCAGGGGCAGGGTTTTTCCTAGCAGATTCGGGCTCCAGCGGGCTAAGGAGACGTGAATGTTCTCCCCCTTTTCATGAGAGAGTGGAGGAACGGGGTGCTGGCTAGGACCAAAGCCTGGGCCATGCTTCTCTGGAGATGTCCTGGCGTGGAACGATCCTCCTCCTCTCCATGAAGCCTCTCCCTGGGGAACAGACTCCCTTTATGTGGGCATCCTGGGAGCAGGCTCAGGCTCCTGGGAAAACCTTTCAGTTCTGAGTGCGAATCACAGAGGACTTTTGCGGCTGAGGCTCTTCTCAGGAAAGAGCCCAGCGCTCCTTACTCCATAGGAAGGGGTTGAGAACTTGGAGCTCCAGGAAGTCCGGCCAGGGCCAAAACCATCTGTCAGTCAATTAGGAAACATTTATGAAGCATTTATTATGTGCCAGGCACTGGGGGTTAAAAATGAAATTAAGAACTGTCCCTTCCCTCAAAAAGATTTCATTCTCTGCAGAAGACAGTCTGTGTGGCGGCAAGCAGTGAGGGTGTGCCCATATCCTTTCTTTCTCTGGGCCTCAGTTTCCCTAGCTGTAAAGGGAGATGATAGAATTTCTGCCCTCTCTAATGAGCTTCTATGGAGATGGTAGCCCAGAATTAGAATCCCTGGAGGTCCGGGGGTCCCTGGTGGTGACCAGTCAATCAGTCATTCAACAAGCGTTAATTAAGCCCTGAAAACATTAGGGGGCCGGAGGGAGACAAAGCCCAAACCCCATAACTGTCTTCGTCCTCAGAGGACTCTGGGAAAACGCAGAAAAATCAATACAAAATACATACAAAGTAGATACAAAGTACTTAGGGGATAGCAGGAAGACCTCCAGGAACCCAGTCTGGGAAGAGAGGGGCTCCTGACCGCAGGAGGAAATGATGAGCAGGAAGTAGTGTCTTTTGGGGAAGGGGGACAAAGGCCTGGAGGTGGGAGATGGGAAAATGAGTTTGAGTCCGTTTTGACCCGACAGTAAGTGCCTAACGAGGAATGCCGGACAGTAATCCTGGAGAGCTGTGCCCGAGCCAGATCCGAAGGGCTCCGGGAGCCAGCCAGGTTCTTGTTTGATCCTGCTGCCAAGAGGAACCTCGGAGCTCCTGGCGCAGGGCAGTGACGCTGCAGCCTTCGCTTTAGGAATTTGGGCTCCAGAAAAGTTCATCCCCTTTGCCTCTGGGAGGGTTTGCGTCTGGAGGAATGCCGGCCGCTCAAGATCTGGGCACAGCCACCGGGCAAGGGTAGAGATGGGGAGCCAGAGGACCTGGGTCCAAATTCCCTTCTCCGGGGCTGGGCGCTCACCTCTAAAATAAGTGGCCTCAGAGTTTCCTCACAGTTCTGACACCATGTTTTTGTTTTGTTGCGGGGGAGGGGTCTTCCCCAGAGTCTTGACTGGGAGATTTGAAGTAACAGGGCTTGGGTTCGAATTCTGACAGATTCCCTGTATGACCTTGGACAAGATCATTTTATTAAGTGTCCATTAGGGGGCCAGTTTCCTCATCTGTGAAATGAGAGGGCTGGATTTGGATAGCCTCTAAGGTCCCTTCCAGCCATAACCCTTGGCTCCTATGACCCCTTTCAGTTCCCAATCCAAGCTCCTATGGGAGGCAGGAAAGGAGGGACATAAGCAGACTACATTTCCCAGCAGGCTCGGGGGGGGGGGGG
>NC_058133.1:509144826-509159944 GCF_016433145.1 Gracilinanus agilis | reverse complement strand
AGCCTCTTTCCCTCTTCCATACCTGCCCCCCCCCCCCACCCTGATGAGAATCTTTCAGGCTGAGGCCCTTTCCTGGCCTTCTTCCCTCCAGGGGCTGACCCCACCCAGCCCTAGGAGAGGCCTCTTCCTCCTTCCCACCCCCCCCCATCCCCCAGGGTGCCCTCCATCCCCATTGGGCCACTTCAGTCTTGTCCTGACCTTCTCCCCCCCCCCTCCTGATTTCCCCGAAAGAGTCCCCTGCCCATTCCTGCCGGTCCTTTCTCAGGAGGGGAACTGCCTCCAGGCTCTTTTCAGCTGAAAATATGCTGGCGTCAGGCCTTTCTGAGGCAGCTGTGGTTCTTGGGGCAAAGCTCCGGGGCTGGCTCTCAGTTTCAGTCTCTTCCCTGAGGCCCCTCTCCCCTGGGGCGATGGCCCCCAGCCTTCCTCCTCCTGCCTCTGGGTTGGTCTGTCTCCCATCATTCCCTCTTTTTCCCAGTGCCTCACCGGCCATTTAGCAGGTCTCTGAGAGCTCCTTGTGTGTGGGGGGAGGGGGAAGGAGCCAATGCCAGGCTTCATCTGAGAGAGGACGAGTAAAGTGGACCAGACTGCAGCCATTTCTGCACCCCAGGCCCCTCTGTAAGCAGCAGGACCCAGAAACCATCAGAGAAACCATAGCATTTTAGGGCCAGGAAAGGTCTTTTACATTACTAGCCTAATTTAATCCTCCCATTGTACAGGTTAATAAATTGAGGCCCAAAGAGGTGGCCCTGGGGACAGCAGTGGGAGGCAGGTAGTCAGTGACTTGTTGGCCATGGGCCTTCTGGCCTCTTGCCAACAGCTTCCCAGGGTCCTAGCTGCCTCTTTAGCCCCGAACATACATGTTTCCTAGTCTGAGCTGTCAGAATCGGGGTCAAGGCCTCCGGCTCTGGAGCAGCAGTCACTCCTTCCCTCCCTCTCAGTCCCTAGAAACTAGGGAACACCGCCTCCTTCGTCTGATAATTCTAATAAGCTGCTTAAGTGACTGCCCTGTTAGGGGCGTCACCCCATGGTGCCCAGGCAGAGGCCTCTCTAATCTGCCCTGCCCACTGTCCCCAGTGCTGCTCAGGCTTGAAACGTGGGTGCCCTCGATGTTCCTGGGACGGGGGCAGGGTGCTTCCTTGGCAACTGAGACTAAGGCAAAGGAGATTCTGTGCCCCGAACCCTCCCACAAGAAAGCTGGGGAGCAAAGAGGGGTAAGGTTTTGGGGGAGTAAGGGGTGCTGGCCACAGATGCCGGCTTCTCCTGTGGGCCTATGACAACTCAAAGACAACCCAGACCAGGACTCTGAGGCTGGGGGTGTCACGTGTAACAAGTGCCAAGCAGGACTGGCATCCAGAGCTTCTGATTTGAGTCAGGTCTCTTCCCTGCTCCGCTCTCCAGTAGGCAGCAGCAGGGGCACCTCCCCTGGCCTCTTCCCTCTGCCCTCTTCATGCTTCCCTTAATAAGGTTGTGGAGCCCTGAGCGGGGACCTCACCTCCTCCCCACCTCCCCTTCCCTAGGTCTGTTCTTAGCGCCATGGGCAGAGGAGACTGAGTGGCCACCATGATCGGAGGGCTGTTCATCTACAACCACAAGGGGGAGGTGCTCATCTCCCGGGTCTACCGAGATGACATCGGGTGAGTGTGCCCCGAGAACCCCCAGCATGTGGGTGCAGCTCCCTCCCCACAGAGGGCCCAGCCTGGCCCCCACTGACCCTGTCACGGTGCTAGCATGTACGTGCCGGCCAGTGCCCGCCAGCTGGGAATCTTCTCGAGGTCCTTGAAGAGCTTCTCCTCCTGGGAGTGAGCCGGGCAGGAGGGCTTGGAAGCATGGAGCCTGGGCCCAGGTTTGCTGCTCTGGAGGGTCTTTGTTGAGGGGAGCAGAATCCAGTGGCCAGGATGTGGCTGCCAGGACACCTACCAGGCATTCCCACAGCTTTGCAAGAGCTTGCCCAGAGTACTCTAGGCTGCTTGGCAAGGCCTTCAGAGACACCGGCTGGCCTGCTGCTGCAGTTCCTCCCTTCTCAGAAGGGCCAGGTAGAGGCTACCCCAAGGATGGCAAGGCTGGCAACAAAGGACTCTCGGGGAACTGAGGACCAATAAGAGTTAGAAGAACCCTCAGGGCCAGACAGGGCAAGGCACTTGCCCAAGGTCACTCAGGTAGCAAGCATAGAGGAAAGAGTCTTGAACCTGAAGTCATAGCACTGGTTGTGTGACCTTGGGCAAGTCACCCAAACCCATTTTCTCCTCTGTAAAAGTGAGGAAGAAGGTAGGTGATCTCTGAGGGCCCTTCTAGGCCTGGCTTCCCTGGCTCAGGCAGTCCAGTTAGAGGGATCTGACCGCCAGTGGAGCTACTTCTAAAACCCTCGCCAGGACCCACTGCTGTAAGCTGATCTCTTCTCTGGGGGTGCCCAGCTCCAGCCCAGGGCTAGGCTCCCCCGTACACTGCGATGTGGTGAAGTCAGTGCGGCAGTGGGTGCTAAGAGGGGTCAGCAGTTGCTTTGACTTGCGAGGCTCAAGGAACATTTGTTTTGCCCACCCCGATGGCCTTGCTGCCCTCTGCATGCCAGGCCCTTGCTGGGCATCCTCGTCTCTCTCCAAGGCCTCTGCCTGAGCCTGATTGGTGCACCTCCTTTGTCTGCGTGTCTGTGTGTCTGGGTGTCTGTCTAACCCTTTCTCTTGTTGCTGTCACTATTCTCCTCGCTGGCATCATTTTTCTCATCCCATCTCATTGGCTGCCATAGCAATAGGTAAGCGGCCTGCCAGCTGCAGCCTTTGGCATAGGTGGGCATGGGGCATCTTGCCCACAACCCTGACTTTTGACCTTCCTCTTCCCTCTCCCTCCACTTGCCCAGGAATCAAATCCCGATCCAGGTTGGCTCTGGGTGGCCCCCTCCCCTCCCCAGATGGTGGGCCACCTCTTTGGCCCTTTGGGGGCCAGCTAACAAGATGGCCTCTAGGAGAGCCATTTGGATTGTTCATCTTTTCCTCCATAGAGTTTTCTTGGGCAAGCTGAATGTCCGTTTCACCAGGGAGATGGGGCTGGCACCTAGCGGGGGACTTAGGCCCAGGCCTGGCAGTCACATACTGTTGGGCCTGCCCTTCTCTAGTCCCGTGACCCTAGCAAGAAGGGTGGCCGCTCTTGTGAGGGAGGGCCGGGGGCTGGTGGCAGCTGGGGTGGCGCCCCGGACCGATGCCCTGCCAAGCCCTGAGCAGCCTCTGTGCTCCCCCTCCTGGCTTCCCCTCCCCAGGCGAAACGCCGTGGACGCCTTCCGCGTCAACGTGATCCACGCGAGGCAGCAGGTGCGCTCCCCGGTCACCAACATCGCCCGCACCAGCTTCTTCCATGTCAAGCGATCCAACATCTGGCTGGCGGCTGTCACCAAGCAAAATGTCAACGCCGCCATGGTCTTCGAGTTCCTCTACAAGATGTGTGATGTCATGGCGGCCTACTTTGGCAAGATCAGTGAGGAAAACATCAAGAACAACTTTGTGCTCATCTACGAGCTGCTGGATGGTGAGGGGGGCTGGGGAGCCCCAGAACGCGCTGTCACTCCACTCAGGGGAAACCTCTCGGGTCCGTGCCCCTTTCTGGTTTCCAGGGCCAAGGGCTGCCCGCCTGCCTGTTCTTTGGCTTTGGAGCATGTTTCCCTGCCAAAATATCAGCCCCAAGAAAAAGCCACCAAGCTGGTGCCTCTGGGAGCCACTCAGGGGTGCTTATGCCCAGCCAGCCCTGGGTAGGGAGGAGGGGAGCCTGTACACTAAGGGCCAGTGTTTTCTCCCCCACAGAGATCCTGGACTTCGGCTACCCACAGAACTCCGAGACTGGGGCTCTGAAGACCTTCATCACTCAGCAAGGCATTAAGAGCCAGGTACGGTACCAGAGCTACTCAGGGTTTGAAAGTGCTGAGCTGGTCCAGTTGCCATGATTACTGGCTCTTCTGAGAGGCTGCTTGGCCTTCTCCCAGTCCAAGGGAGATCAGCTGAGTCGCCATCCCTATTTCAAAGAATCCAGGCATAGCTCTCTTCTTCCTGGCATGGGGAGGGAAGAGGAAGCCCAGCCCTTGGGGCCTGGCCAGGGGAGGGAAGAGGCCCTTAGGCCACCAGAGCCTCCTGGCCCTAGGTAATTGCTTTTCTGTGGCTTGGCCTGGGGGCCCCAGGGTTGGTGAGCCAGTGAGTGCCCCTCTGGGGCTGCGCCTGACCTGCTCCTCTTCTTTCCTCTTTCCTTCTGTTCCCATATGGATTCTCTCCGGGGACTCTTCCTGTCCCCCATGGCCTTTCTTAAGCATCAGGTAAGCCGCGGGTGCCTCGGCTTCCTTCCTCAAACTCTGCCTGGCTCCTCCTGGATTTGGGAGGCGGGTGGGCAGGATTCAAGGGAGACTCGGGTTGGAGTTGGGGCTGGCACTGAGCTTCCTGTGACCCCTCCCCACCTCCTCCATCCAGACAAAGGAAGAACAGTCTCAAATCACCAGCCAGGTGACAGGGCAGATCGGTTGGCGCCGTGAGGGCATCAAATATCGTCGGAACGAGCTCTTCCTGGATGTGCTGGAGAGCGTCAACTTGCTCATGTCTCCTCAAGGTGAGGGCAGGCCTCGGAGGTGGGCCCTGGCCTGGACCCCTTGCTTTTGAAAGTTGCTCTCCAGACAGCCTGGCCTGACTCTCCCTTTCCCTCTCCCTCTCCCCAGGGCAGGTGCTGAGTGCCCACGTGTCTGGCCGGGTTGTGATGAAGAGCTACCTGAGTGGCATGCCCGAGTGCAAGTTTGGGATGAATGACAAGATTGTCATTGAGAAGCAGGGCAAGGGAACTGCTGATGAAACAGGCAAGAGGTAGGCAGAGGCCCTAGAGGGGTGAGGGTGGCACAGGGTGCAGGGTTTGGTCTTTTGACAGTTCCTTGGTTACCGAGCCCCAGGGCAGCTGCCCAAAACTTGGGAGATGAAGTTCTTGGCTGGGCCCCTCACAGCTGTAGGCTAAGCTCTGGAGAGATTCTTCTCAGACCCCTGGACCAGTTTCCTTAGAAGGCCCAATGAGGCCAGTTTTTGTCCCTCTTCTTGTGTCTCCCTCCTGCCCCCCAGCCATTTCTTGCTCACACCTGGACTTCTACCTTTTCTGCAGTGGGAAACAGTCCATTGCCATAGATGACTGTACCTTCCACCAGTGTGTGAGGCTCAGTAAGTTTGACTCGGAACGAAGCATCAGCTTCATTCCCCCTGATGGAGAGTTCGAGCTTATGAGGCAAGTACAGCATTGGGTGGGTGGGGGAGGCTCCCCCGGGGCCTCCACTGCTTCCTGACTCCCCTGATCCTTCTTTTTCCAGGTACCGGACCACCAAGGACATCATCCTGCCATTCCGGGTTATCCCCCTGGTGC
This sequence comes from Gracilinanus agilis, assembly GCF_016433145.1. Taxonomy (NCBI): domain Eukaryota; kingdom Metazoa; phylum Chordata; class Mammalia; order Didelphimorphia; family Didelphidae; genus Gracilinanus; species Gracilinanus agilis. The sequence continues at coordinate 509,154,580 of NC_058133.1, read as the reverse complement.
GGGAGGTGGGAAGGACCAAGCTGGAGGTCAAAGTTGTCATTAAGTCAAATTTCAAGCCTTCATTGCTGGCCCAGAAGATTGAGGTGCGGGAAGGAAGCTAGAAGGGAGATGGGGAGAAGGGAGCCCTTATGCTGACTTGGGGCTGATAATAATGGGCTTGTGACCCCCAGGTCCGGATCCCAACACCACTGAACACCAGTGGGGTTCAAGTGATCTGCATGAAGGGAAAAGCCAAGTACAAGGCCAGTGAGAATGCCATCGTGTGGAAGTGAGTGTGTGGTGGGGATGGGGGGGGGGGTCCTCTGGGCACACCTCTTCATCTGCATCGCAAGAATGCATCCCTCTGAATCCCCTTCCTTTGCTGCCTTGTCTCATCTCCCGATGCCTTAGTGTTCTATCTTAAATAATTCCCAAGCATATGGGCATTCTTCCTCCAATATTTCTTCAAGGTAAACCAAACAGGTGACATTATGCCCATTTGAAAGATAAGGCATTTGAGGCCTAGAGAATTAAGTGTACAACTTGCCCAGACTCCAAAGGCCTGGTCATGGTCACCTGCTGGCCCCTGATTCCCTTGAGGGCCCTTCCAGAGGGTGGCATAGAAGCAGCTGTCTCTAACTCTGTGCCTATAGGATTAAGCGTATGGCAGGAATGAAGGAATCGCAGATCAGTGCCGAGATCGAGCTTTTACCGACTAATGACAAGAAGAAATGGGCCCGACCTCCCATCTCCATGAACTTTGAGGTGGGTATGTCAGGGCAGGACAACTGAGGTCCTCAGAAGCCACCTTATTCACTGGGAATGAGGCCCAGCTAAGGCCAGTTAGAGGCAGAGCCAGGGTCAGACAGGACCCAGAGAGCCAGGAATATAGCAACAGAACCAAGCATAGGGGTCTGAGTGTACAGGACACTCTGGGTGAGACATTGGGGGGCTAAAGAGAAAAGGAAGCCTAACTTTCTTAGTGAAAAGTTGTCCTATCTACTCAAAGTTTTTGATCACTTGACATTAACATTTTAGAAGGAAATACCTCCCTACTTGGGCTCTGTAGGAACTTGCCCTGCCCTGCTGCATTCAGTTGCTCCAGGGAGCAGAGCAGCCCTGAGCTGCCACTTTGCCAGCCTCCTTTCCACCATTTCAAACTCCAATTGCATTGTAATTTTCCTGGCTTATTTATCCCTGCTTATGAACTTTGGAAAATAATTGAGGGCATTCTTGGGCTCTTTAGCCAGGCAGGCTCTGTAGAGAAACCAGTGGGTAGAAGCACCTTTTTGGGCCTAAAGTCCTTGCTAAGCTCACACCAGGCATTGCTACAATTCCTGGTTTGGGAAATGAGGCCCCTGGCAAAACTGAAGTGGGTCTTTGCACCCACATAGGCAGGAGGAAGGACTCTGGGAAGGTGCCATTCATTCAACAAACATTTATTAAGGTATCACTGAGGCCCAACCAGGCATGCATGCATGGGTTCACTCCCCCAAAGTCCCTGCTCAAAGAGTTTACATTCTCCTGGAGTGGTGGGGGAGCAGATCTTTGCAGCTTGGGAGAAGCAGGGTGAGAGACCCAACAAGTGGAAACATGAAGGTCTCCAGTAGAACGTGGCCCTGGGGCTAGGCCTTGAAGGGGTTCCACAGGCAAAGTCAAGGAGAGAGAGCAGGGCAGGCCTCCTGACTTCCTCCTTGCTTTCCAGGTACCATTTGCACCCTCTGGCCTGAAAGTTCGATACTTGAAGGTGTTTGAACCCAAGCTGAACTACAGCGACCATGATGTCATTAAATGGGTCCGCTACATTGGCCGCAGTGGCATCTATGAAACCCGCTGCTAGCTGCCCAGCCATGGTCTCACCTCACCAAACTGGGTGCCCCCTGGAGAGGAGCCTGGCTGGGCTGTCTGCCCCAACTCCTCCCTGTTGGTGTCTCCTCCTTCCTGCATCGCTGCACACCCCCTGCACAAGCCCCTAGACTAGGTCTGGACTGACCCTACCATGAAAGGGATGAACAGTGTGGTCCCTTGGGCTCCCTGGGGCCCCAGAATTTCCTTAACCCTCATTTCGTCCGTCCCAGCCCAGCACTGGGCTCTGTTTGAGTTTTGTGACCAAAGCCAGGCCAGGGTCTCTTGGGTAGCTGTGCCTCTGCCCCTCTCCCGGGGTGGGGGGGGCATGGGTTGCCAGAGCCCCCCGCCTCTGCTCCTCCCTGACAGGCCAGTAACTGCCTCCCGCCCCGGCCCCCCCTCCCTCCGGCCCCCTGCTTTGGGATAGTGTGAGCTCCATTTTGTACACGTGTGACTTGTCCAGTTATCAACCCAATAAATTCTGTAGAGCGGAGGTTCTGGGCCTCAAGTCTTGCCTTGGGAGGGTGGAAAAGGCTTGGCAGGGAGCTGCCTTCATCTGCTCCCAAAGTCGGGTCAAAACTGCCCGTGTTGGGGGCACTCCAGCTTGCTATAGGGCTGTCTGGGGTGGGTACAAGGGGGAAATAGGCTGCCGCTGGGGGAAGACCCGGGGCTCCGAGGAACCTCTGCAAAGTGGGGGTGGGTGGGGCAGCCCCACGTGGTCATTCCTTGACCTTTTCCTCACCACCTTTGGGATCCTTACTTGCTGGGGGGGGGGGGGGAATGGGGAGTGGCTAGTTACAGGACGGGGAGCTAGGAGGGTGCGTGTTCTAGACGCAGGGAGGGGTCCGCTTCCTGCCCCCTCCCCCCGCCCAAATGCTCTTTCTATTTGTAGCCCCGGCTCGGATTGCTACCGCGAACTTTCCTGGCCCCGTTTTCTCGCTCAGAGGGGCGCACCCTCTCGGCGGCAGATCTGGGGCTGGTTCTAGCCCAAGACTTCTCAGCTTGGCTTTATTGATTTCTCCCCCCGCCGCTAGAGGAGCCGGCCTGAAGTGGCTCCGCCCTCTTCAAAGGCCGGGCCGGGTCCCTCCGTACCTGTCTGACCTTGGGCCACCGGCTGGACCGCGCTCGCCCCCAGGACCACAAGTCCCAGGAGGTGCTGACACGGTTCACGTGACTAAGCCGGCCGGGAGGGCGTGTCCTCGCGAAGCATGCCGGGATGAAGAGGGCTGCCCGCCGTTGACTTAATCTCGCCCCTTTGCCCCAGCGCGAGCCTTTCCTCTTCTACGCTCCCTGACGCCACCGCGGCGCCAGCACGTTTGGACTAGGAGCGGAAGAAGGGGCAGAGGATGTGACAATTCCTGCACTTAGGCGCCTGCGCGAGGAGAAGGGCGGGGCAGAGATCAGCTGAGTTCAGCAAAGCGCGGGTGGAGCCGGGGCCGCTCGCGAGGATCCAGTCCCGGTTCCTGCACATGACGTTTGGGAAAGGGCGTCGAGGAGTCGGAGGGGGTGTGGCGTAGTGAGAGGCGACAGCGTGTCAGCGATCGCAGGGCGCCTGCGCGCGAGGATTTGAGAGTGGCGTTGAAAAGTCGGAAGGGGCGGGACGGAAACTGAAGGTCGGTGGCCTCACGGCGCCTGCGCAGAGGAATTAGCGCTGAGGAGAGGAGCCGGAGGGGCGGGGCCTGAGAATCGGCGTCCGTTCAGGGTCCGCAGGGCGCCTGCGTGGAAGAGGGGGCGGGGCGGGGTGTGCCAGGGGCTGCGCGTCGGCGTCCTCAGGGCGCCTGCGCAAAGCAGGGCCCGGCTGGAACATGGCGACGTGCGCCGATATCCTGAGGAGCGAGTTCCCCGAGATCGACGGACAGGTGTTTGACTACGTGACAGGTGAGCAAAGCCGGGACTGGGAGCGGGCTAGGGGCCGGCGGGGGCCCCCGGGTCGGCGCGTCTGACCTCCAGGTTCCTTCGTCCGCAGGCGTCCTGCACAGCGGCAGCGCCGACTTCGAGTCCGTGGACGACCTGGTGGAGGCCGTGGGGGAGCTGCTGCAGGAGGTGTCCGGGGACAGCAAGGATGGCGCGGGCATCCGGGCCGTGTGCCAGCGCATGTACAACACGCTGCGCCTGTGCGTACCGCCCGGGACTAGGGGGCAGAAGCCCGTGGGGGGTGGGGGGCGTCCTTTTATCGAACGGGAGCAGGGAAGCATCCCCCTTTATCATAGGGGAGGGCAAGGGACTGGGGACACCCTGTATCCTACAGAAGGAGGAGACATCTCCTTTATCATAGGGGAGAGAAAAGGGTCCGGGACACTCCCTTTATCACAGAAGAGAAGGAGACATCCCCTTTAACATACAAGAAGGGCTCCCTCCTTGTCATACCAACTCCTTCCTTCTTTTACCAAGAAGGGAGACTGAGCCCCTGAGAGGAGAGGTTGCCTCGTTTAGAGCAGCAGATCATTTGGTCCGTGTCCACCTCTACTTTTCAGTTTTACAGATGAGGGAAAGAAACATTCCTTCGTTTGGGAACTTAGAGATACTTAGTTCTGGTTCCTTCTCACCCTCTATTCTACAGCTAGGGAAGTAGAGCCCAAGAGAACATAGGGACCGAGTTTAGTTCTGACTTCACTCTCAATTTGAGAAAACTGAACTCTAGAGAGGAGGAATAAATAGAAAGTCAGAGGCTACAGATCTGGAAGGGAGCTCAAGAGAGCATTAGGTCCATTTGCTCTTTGACCATCTCACTCTACAGATAGGGACAGATGGCCCAGTGAGTAGGGAGGTCACATCTATCTTTGCATTTCATATTTGTATTACCAACTAAGTACTTGGCACACAGGAACTTAATAAATGTTTATTGACGTCTAAATTACAGGATTTAGATCTGGAAGGGATCTCGGACCACCGTCCAGTACAATTTAGCTCTGTTCTACTCAGAAAAACTCAGACCTACGAGGTTGACTTTAGAACTGAAAGGGAACCTAGAGATCTTCTGGTATCCCACCATTTGAGATGTTTGAGATCATACTGTTTAACCCTAAAAAGGAACCCAGTTCCTTTATTTTTTCAGACTCAGTGAGACAAAGTGACTAGCTCATAGCCACACATTAATAAGTAGCAAAAGTGGGTCTTGGACCCAGGTTCTTTTTCTCCAGTTGTATGCCTTTCTCCAAGATATTTGCATTCTTCCTTTAAATACTTCCTTAGCAGTCTTTTCCAGAATCTTCCTTTTTCTACTCTCTTGCCTTAAGAAAGTACTTTTCTCTCAGTTTTCTTTGAGCATTTCAGGTTCCTTCTTTGTCCAGATTACATCCTACCTTACAGGCCTCCCCTAGCTTTTTTTTATGAATAGAATTTATTTCCAGGTATCTCAGCCCCTCTCTCTCCTCTTCCCATACCATAGAAGGCATCATTTGTTAAATAGATGTGCATAGAGAGATTATGTCTTTTATGTTCCCATTTTTCAGTTCATTCTCTGGAGGTGAACAAGTTATTCTTCATATAAGTCTGTAGCTATGTAGAATGTTCTCTTGACTCTTCTCATTTCACTCTTCATTATCTTGTGAAGTTCTTAATAAATTTTTAAAAATCTCATCATTTCTTATGGAGTAACACCCCTCTTTCTACAATCTAAGCTAGTTGAAGGGAGTATCTCAGTTTTCATTTTGATGTCCCTACAGCCACATGTATAACAACAGGTTCTTAATAAATGTTTGTGAATTAGTAGCTATGTTCATAGGTCACAAAAAGTTTAAAAAAGAACTTTTCATCAGAGCCCATCTAGTACTCGGGGGGAAATGGCTGTTCCTATTTTCCCTGGAGCTTTGAAGGTTTGCAGTCCGCTTTTCTTAAAACAGCCATGGCTATTGGGTTTCAGGGGAAGGCCCAAGCCCAGGTCTCTTGATTCCAAGTTCAGCACTGATTACCTGATGCCTCTTACATCATACCTTTTCCTGACTCCACAGGGCAGAACCTCAGAGCCAAGGACACAGCCAGGTGTTATTGGATGCCCCCATCCAGTTGTCTAAAATGACTGAAAGTTATGGTAAGTGAAGGGAGTGTCTTTAACCTAGTTCCCACCTCTCCTTATATCCTTCCTCAAGCCTATGTTTTGCCTATATTCTCACCCAGCCTGAAACCCTTCCCCATATTTGGGGGTCTAGTTCTCAGTACCTACCTCCAGTCCATTCTGTGGGCCATGGATCATTCCTGCTCTCACTGCTGCTTAGAAATCCTTGAGTCCTTTGTAATTCTTTTCTCTCATAGTTCCCCCTCCCATGGAGCCTCTCTCCCTTCCTTGAAGTAAATTGACATTTTTCTGGGAGCTGGAATGGGGTTACAGTAGGTTAGGGTCTGGGAACACGGGAGTTAGTAGTTAGATAGTATTTTAAGTGTGAAGCAAAGATGATTATCTGTCTTATTTCTAGATTATGGCAATAAGCTTCCAGGATTGATGAAGAGAGACCAGTCTTCGGTGAGGAGGGCAGAGTGTGGTGGAGGATAGTTCTTGTCTCTTTTGGGGTGTGGGGTCTCCCTCTGCATCCCAGAGTACCACTTGGAAGCCTTTTTGGTTGGCTGTCCCTGGGCCCTGCTGTGTGTTGCTCATATTGGCATAGAATATTGATTTGAGGGCTTCCCTGGGTTCCCCTGCTCCAGTGGGCATACTGGGATTGTGACTCTGGGTGTGTGTCTCTTGGCCACAGACAGTGAATGCTAAAAAGCTAGAGAAGGCAGAGGCTCGGCTCAAGGCAAAACAGGAGAAGCGGACAGAGAAGGACACCCTCAAGACAGCTAGTCCTCTGTGAGCCCCTTGGATGGGACTGGATGGGTAGAGGGGGCTCAAGAGGTAGGAAGAGGGCCTGGGAGCTAAGAGCAATTTCCTGTTTTACCCTCACAGAGTCTTAGAGGAGGCTTCGGCCAGCCAAGCTGGGAGTAAGAAGGAGAGTCGCCTGGAATCGTCTGGCAAGAACAAATCCTACGATGTGCGGATTGAGAACTTTGATGTCTCTTTTGGCGAGCGGTAAGGGGATCTCCAGGTAGATGGAAGGCCCTTTCTTGAGTCCCAGCCTGCTTTCTCCTTCCTCCTGATCCTTGAGGATATTGATCTTTATTCCACCAGGGTTCTCTTGACTGGTGCAGATGTGAACCTAGCATGGGGCCGACGCTATGGACTAGTTGGACGGAATGGGCTAGGCAAGACAACGTTGCTAAAGATGCTGGCTACGCGAAGCCTTCGAGTTCCTGCCCATATCTCCCTCCTACATGTGGAGCAAGAGGTGGCAGGGGATGACACTCCAGCCTTGCAGAGTGTGCTGGAGAGTGACACCTTCCGAGAAGGGCTGCTACAGCGGGAGCGGGAGCTCAGCACCAAGATTGCTGCTGGCCGGTGAGAATCTCATGCCCCACAACTGACCTGCATTGTCCCTTGGCAGAGGGAGACCCTCCCCAGATTCTTCTCTACCCAACAGGAGGAGACAGACTGCCCAGTAAGCAGCCTGTTGGGATATGGAGGAGGGGCCCCCATATCCCATCTATTCCCAACTAATTGCCTCTTCCCCCAGAGCGGAGGGCCCAGAGGCTGCCCAGCTTGCTGAGATCTATGCCAAGCTTGAAGAGATTGAGGCTGACAAAGCTCCTGCCAGGTACTCGGAGCCCCCTGTACTGTACCTTCTCTCCTATTTCCCCATCTCCTGGCTCTCTTCTAAATGCCTTTTTCTTCCCCTATAGGGCATCTGTTATTCTTGCTGGACTTGGCTTCAATGCAAAGATGCAGCAGCAGCCCACTCGGTGAGTGTCCTCCATGCCACCAGCCCACTGGACCCCTCTTCCCTCTTGGCTCGACCTTTCAACTTGGCCTCTCCTTGAGTTTGGGTCTCTTTCTCTCCCTCTGCAGGGAGTTCTCTGGTGGCTGGAGAATGCGGCTAGCCCTGGCCAGGGCCCTATTTGCCCGGTAAGTCCATAGGGTTTGTGGGGGGTGTGGACTTAGATATGGGGCAGTCAAGGAGACTGTGCCATGGTATCACTCCTCTTCTCTTTAGGCCTGATCTGCTTCTGCTGGATGGTGAGTCCTTGGCTAACCTTGGTTGGAGAGGAGAGGGAGTGACCCTGACATTCTCTGGTGGCTCCCACAGCTCCTGGGGGTGGGGGGGTGGGGGATGCCTGGACTTGCCATTCTTCCAGAGCCCTTTACCTCTTCACTCTCAGCTCTGGTTTGTTTCTTCTTTATCTTCAGAGCCTACCAACATGTTAGACGTACGAGCCATTTTGTGGCTAGAGAATTACCTGCAGGTCAGTGGGGCTGGGGGAGTCGGACAAATGAGGAGGGCTGGGACTCTGATTGGAACTTGTGGAGTCTGTGGCCCAACCCCCCTCCCAACTTGTGCCCACCTTCCACCTGACCCCTTAGACCTGGCCCTCGACCATCTTGGTTGTTTCCCATGACCGAAACTTCTTGAACGCGGTGGCCACAGACATCATTCACTTGCATAGCCAGCGGCTGGATGGCTATCGGGGGGATTTTGAGACCTTTGTCAAGAGCAAGCAAGAGAGGCTGAAGAGTCAGCAGCGGGAGTATGAGGCCCAGCAGCAGTACCGACAGCACATCCAGGTACAAGGGAGGGAGGCCTGCTCTGGGAGCCTGGGAGGCTGTAGCATGGGGGAGTCTCACTCCTGCCATTCTTCCCTCTCAGGTTTTCATTGACCGGTTTCGTTATAATGCCAACCGAGCGTCCCAGGTGCAGAGTAAACTCAAATTGCTAGAGAAGCTGTGAGTAAAAAGGGACCTGCAGCCATGGCCCAGCTTTTCCTATCCCTGGTCTTTTGTTTGTTTTTGAAAACCCTTCCGTCTTAGAACCAACGCCTAAAGAGCAGCAAGAGCTGGGCAGTGGGGGTTACGTGGCTTGCCCAGGGGCACACGCTAGGTAGTGTTTGGGGCCACATTTGAACCCAAGACCCTCCCATCTCTAGGCTGGCTTTCTATCCACTAGGCCACCCAGCTACTCCCAACCCTGTTTTTTTTAATTCATCGTTGAAACCCTGGTCCACACCTTGGGTCCTTTCCCCAGATCCCAGCTCTGGGACTCCTCCTACCCTCCCTTGTGAACCTGGGGACCATTGTCTACACCCAGAGTCATAGACTAAACCCGCCCCCTCTGTTTTCCTCAGGCCAGAGCTGAAGCCTGTGGACAAGGAGGTGGAGGTGGTGATGAAGTAAGTGCCTCATTGTGTCGGGGGGAGGGGGGACATGAAGCTGCTGCCCCTGACGTGGGTGTGAGGCCTCTGGGCCCCCCGCTGGTCTCACAGCACCTCGCCTCGCCTCTGCCAGGTTTCCCGATGGGTTTGAAAAGTTCTCACCACCTATTCTGCAGCTCGACGAAGTCGATTTCTACTACGACCCTCAGCACCCCATCTTCAGTCGCCTCTCAGTGTCGGCCGACCTGGAGTCTCGAATCTGTGTGGTATGACCGCAGCTGCTCCTTCCGTTTCTGGGGCCCCAGAGTGTGCCTGCCCTGGCAGCAGGCCCTCGGCTTTGCATGGGACAAGTCGGGCTAGCGAGCAAGTCTCTCCTGACAGGAAGCCGAGGCCTCCCCGGGCTCCTCAGCTCCAGCCCTTGGGGTAGCCGGGGGGACTCTGCCTTGTCCCCACTGAGGGCCGTGTCTTCCAGGTTGGAGAGAATGGAGCAGGGAAGTCCACCATGCTGAAGCTGTTGATGGGAGACCTGGCGCCGGTGCGGGGAATCAGACATGCCCACAGGTAGCCTCTCTTCCCCCCCACCCCCACCCCCATCTGCCCCTTTCTCATCGGTCAGTCCTAACTACCCCCCCCTGCTTCCCTGCAGAAACCTGAAGATCGGTTACTTCAGCCAGCACCATGTGGAACAGCTTGACTTGAATGTCAGCGCCGTGGAGCTGCTGGCTCGCAAGTTCCCTGGTGTGTGGGGCGGGGG
>NC_058133.1:509128402-509144598 GCF_016433145.1 Gracilinanus agilis | reverse complement strand
GGGGGAGGAGGCAGATGTGGGGGAGGGAGGAGGGGGCTGGGCCAGGAGCCCTTATCATGGCCAGGGATGTGTTCTAGGGAAGCCCGAGGAGGAGTATCGCCACCAGCTGGGACGTTACGGCATCTCCGGGGAGCTGGCCGTCCGCCCTGTTGCTAGCCTGTCTGGAGGGCAGAAAAGCCGGGTGGCCTTCGCGCAGATGACCATGCCCTGGTGAGACAGCCTCTTTGCTGTCCCCTGCTCTCCCCCAGCCTTCCCGCCTTGCTCCCTGGACAGTGCTTCCCCTGCCTTACGTGAGGTGGTCTCTCAGCTAGAGCTGAACCTCTGGCTTTCTCTCCTGCAGCCCCAACTTCTACATTCTGGACGAACCAACCAACCACCTGGACATGGAAACGATTGAAGCCTTGGGCCGGGCCCTCAACAGTTTCAGGGTGAGACTCGGTACCCCAAACTCCTACAGTCCCAGCTGGGCTCCTGATCCCTCTTGAATTCCTTTCACTTGTCCAGAGCCACCACTGACCCCTGCCACCCGTTTCTCACTGTCTGCAGGGTGGGGTGATCCTAGTCTCCCATGATGAGCGCTTCATCCGCCTGGTCTGCCAGGAGCTGTGGGTCTGCGAAGGCGGAGGTGTCACCCGGGTCGAGGGGGGCTTTGACCAGTATCGAGACCTTCTCCAGGAGCAGTTCCGACGGGAAGGTTTCCTCTAAGACCTTCCTTCGGGAAGGCCTGATCTGGGACCCAGACTGGCATCTGCAGCATCCCCGGACAGCAGACTTGCTTCTTAGGCCTGGACCGTGGACTTCCCCCAAACATGGGGACAGCCTTATTCCAACTTCTCTTCTCCATCCCTTGCCCCTTATATATCCTAGGAGGCTCTGAGGATTTTTCTCTCTGGGGTAGAGAAGGTTCCTGGGGCTCCAGCCCCCCTCCCCTATCTCTGCCTAGGTCCAACGTGGCCAACGTGTAAATTAAACCTGCCCCCCATCTGTCCCCGCCTTGTCTCTGCCCCCAGAGGTGGACTGATCTGTATGTTGCCTTTAAGGGAGCTGGGCCCCGTGGAATGTCTGCTCTCTGGTCTGGATTTTCCTAACGCTTTTGGCACAGATTAAGGCAACAGCAGCTGATGGATCCCAGCCCGTGCAGGGATTTCTGGAAACAAAGTCACCCTAGGAGACTGTGGCCTCAGTGAACCCTGGCTGGGCGGGCAGCCACCAGGCCTCTGGATGAGCTGGAAGTCCCAGGCGGGGCCTTCTCTCTTCTTGGCTGTCTTAGCCTTCCTGGCCAGGACCCCGGGCCCTGGATCCCCACCCATCACTCCAGGCTCACTGGGAGGTTAATTCTCCCACTCCCCTTCCCTGTTGCAGACTTTGAAGGACTGGGCCGGTGCCACAGGCTCTCTGGGTATGCCCCACATCATCCATCGGGGAGAGCCTTTGCCTTTCTTAAGGAATGAGCCCCCTTTGGGCTCCACTTCTCCCTCCATGCACATTGCACCCGAGGTGGGGACAGACCCTTTGGGCCACCTCACCTCAGCTGGAGTTCAGTGTTAGGAACTCTGGCCCTGTGGAGGCTTAGATACCAGAAGAGGCCCCTGGGAGTGTCCTGGCCTACAATGAACCCCAACCAGAAGAGGGGAGGAAGGGAAGGAAGTGGCTTTAGGAGGGTCACAGTTCATGATGGCACCTGATCCAGTATTTCTCCAGCCTGGGGAACTCTGGTCTATGTGGTCCACATTCAGATGGGACCCAAAGAAAAGCAGTCACTGCACTCCTTCTCTGCATGACCACCTGGGACATCTGAAAGCCTGACCTCCTAGCCCTGTCCTCCTCGAGAGGAAGCGGAAAAGCCTTTGTAGAATTTGGCTTCCAGGCTCCTATCAATCCTTTTGACGTGCCATCTGAGTCTGAGCCTGCCGTGTGGTGGGTCTCAGAAACATCTGAGACAGACAGGGTGACCTTTGGTGCCTCCCCTCAAGCAGGTGGCCTCAGAGCAGTGTGAACTCCCCGAGTGTCTGCCAGGACCCATACACGATGTGCTCCGTACGGAAGGCGCCCTGCTGGTGACTAATTACTGCTCCACAAACCTGGGGACGTGGCACTGCCTTGGGGAGTGGTATTCAGAGAGAGACGTGTTCATTCAACAAAACTGCCCTGGATGGAACCAGGCCTCTTGGGTGGACGGATACCTGCCTCGGGGAGAAACCCTAGAATGTGCAGACGGTGTGAGAGAGCCTGCAAAGAGCAGTGCCAGGAGCTGGAAGGAAGGAACGTCCCAAGCACATGCATGTGTCAAATCTGGAGGATCCAGAGAGAATGATGTAATAACCCTCCTTGCCCAGCAATATTGGAGACAAAGTACATATAGGAAGGTCTAGAATAGATACAGAGTAACTGGGGGAGGGCACCCAACTGGGAAAAAAAGAAGGCTGACTCCAGAAGGTGAGGTTCCAAGTGGCCTATTGAAGCAGGCAGAGATGAGGGAGGAGGGCAAAGGCATGGGGTGTTGTGTGTGACAAGCAGCCAGGCCAGACTGGCTGGACCAGAAAATGGGGAATCATGTATGTGAAAGGCTTTGAAAGCCTAGAGAGGGGAGGCTTGCTCCCTAGTGCACCAGGGCGTCTGAGCTCATGTAGCAGTAGGGGACGATAAGTCAACTCTGCTGTAAAGAAGGTGAAGGGGAATTGGCTCATGCTGCCTAGTTTCAACTGGAGGTAGGGAGGACACCTAATGTGATGTCTAAACTAAGAAGTGTTCTAGATCATTACTAATTTGTTCCTGATTTCAACTCACCAAAAACAATGAAGATTTCTCAGATCAGCAATTTTGTGGTCTGGGGGATTCCCAAGATCCTACTATGGAGTCTGCACAGCCAAAACTTTTCATACTAAGATGTTTTGATGTCTGATTTGATAAGCATCAATACACATGATGTGAATAAATAAAATCCTCTGGGGGTCCTTTTTAAGAGTGTAAAAGGGTCCTGAGACCAAACAATTTGAGAATCACTGCCTTAGAACGTTGAGATTTCATCTTTTCCTTGATCCTGCTCTTCCCTTGTGGCATAAACATGAGCTGCCAGGACAGTACATTTGAAGGCAGAAGTCAAATTCGTGTCATTTTTCTATTTACATCCAAGAAATTAAATTGGTGGTGGTGGTGGTGGTGTGGTAGGAAGGACAAATTCAACATCAGAGAGTATCTGACATTTACAAAGTACCAGGTACTGTACCAAGGGCTTTAGGATTGTGTCATCTATTCCCAACGATGACCCTGGGAGACTGGTAGATGCTGTGGGACTTGGCAGCTCATTATTGAATTTGGTGGTGAATCCCCTTATCTCCTCAGGAACGTGGGAGGAGTTGGTTGTAGAGAAGCAGGTTTAGGAAGAAAGACGAATTCATGTTGAACTTCGGTATTCAGCACTAAGGATGGCATTCATACTACAGAGGATCAGAGCAAAAATGGCCAACTGGAAATTGAGTGACATTAAAGGGCACAATTCCTTCATGGGAATCATCATAAGGCCTAGGTGAAGTGTGTTTTCTTGTGTGGTTTGCTGTCATCTCAGCGTGTGCTCCATGTATCCTTCCTGTGTGGTTCTACTCCATTCCCCAGGAATCCAAAGACATGGCAGAGGCTATGCCCTCAAAGAACTTAAATTGCATTGAGGAGAGAATATGGACTAGACCAGGGAAGACTTTGTGGGAAAAGTGGCCCATAAACCTAACCTTGACCAGAGATGAGAAGAGGACAGCTTCTTAAGACAGAGGACAGCTTGGGTAAATAAGACTATTTGGGGACCAGCAAATAGGCAACTTTCAATGGAACAAGGAGCAAGTGTTAGAATAATGTAAACTAAGGCTAAGAAGGGATTAATCAGATTGTAAAGGGGCCTTGAATGTCAGAGAAGTTTACATTTTAACTTGAGAGGCAGCAAGAAGCCACTGAAGTTATTTGAGCAGGGGAGTGGTGAGCCTATTTTGTAGGAAAATGATGGTAGCTGGGTGGGTGGAAGCTGAAGGGGAATGAGGAAAACTAGAAAAGAGGAAACTAGAAGCCTGCAGAATGTGCTAAGGGCCCGAGTGTTGTGAAGGGAGAATATATAGGACCTGGCAACAGCTTGAACATAAGGAATGAGGAAAAGCTCAAAAACTGGCTTACTGGAAAGATAGCGGTGCCCTCAATGGACATCAAAGCCTAGAGGAGGGTCAGGGTTTTTTAAAAAGGCTTCATCTTTAGCACAGTAAGTTTGGGATGGTGACAGAACATCCTTGACAGGCCAGAAGCTCAGAAGAAATCAGGGCTGGATTTGGGAGTTATTCCACATAGAGATTGTGATTGGTTCCATGGCATGAATATGATCACCATAGAAGGAAGGATAGAAAGAAGAGCAGAGGGCCCAGGACAGATCCGAAGAGCCAGAAAAGGAGACCTAGCTAGGGACAAAACTAAGTAGTGTCATAGGAGAAGGCAACGGACATAGAAGCCAAGGGAAAGGTCAGAGTGCTATTGAAAGCTGTACAGGATGAGGATTGAGGAAAACAAAGGTCATTGGGATTAGCAGCTGAGAGATCCTTGGTAACTTGTGGAGACAGCAGATGTCAGAGTCACCGAGACCTGGATTCAGGCCCTGCCTCTTCCACATGCTGAATTGTGACACTCAGCCTCCCTCAGGACCCCCACATATCTTTAAGAAGAGCCAAAATGAGTAACAGAATAAAACATCAGGAGGGATGCATTGGTTGTTTTGGGTGTTGAGTCAATAACAAAGAAAAGCAAAGGCACTTTGGAACCCAGGGCTCCCTCTATTTTACATAGACCAGGTCCAACTTTAGGGGGCTGACCGAGTCTTAAGAGGTTTTATCCTCTTGTTCTACTCTGAAATCTTCAAATACACTTGTGTCCATTTTAACAAGCACCAGAAGAAATAAGGTGATGGGGAGGACATACAAAGGACTACGAGGAACCCTTCCATAGATACAGGAAGCACCCAGAGCTTTTACAGCACTTTATAGGCCTTCAGAAGGGAGTCAAACTTCCAAGTTGCCAGAGGGCTAAAACTGACATCCCAGTGAATTTGGCATTCTCTCTTGTGGCTGTACACAGTCCTAAGACTCATTGTTTTACCCTAAGGTCCAATCAGACTTGGCAATCCCCTTCCCAGTGAAATGACACTGTCCAAACCACTGGCAGAGGAATAAAGAAGTACAGGACTTCTCTACCCTCTCTGCTTATTCTTTTTTTTTTTTTTTTTAACATTTCTCTCTGCTTATTCTTTTGTTGATCCCCCAGCTGCGGGGTCATATGGCCTTTTTTCCCATGAGGCCCACTGCTCAGGAAAGACCCCTCATTTTCCCAAGATGGCCAGACCCCTGAACTTTTTTAAAATTCAGGTTTTCATACCAAAATCTATTTTCACTCTAACTTCCCTCTCATTGGCAAGAGAAGAAAAACAAACCCTTGTAACAAATACGCGTAGCCAAGCAAAACAAAATGTCCACATTGGCCTGGTCGAGAAAATGTGGGTCTCCATCTGCACTCTGAGCCCATCACCTCTTTTGTCAGGAGGTGGGCAGCATGTTCCATTGAGAGTCCTTTGGAATCATGGTTGGTCGCGGCACTGATCAGAGGTCCGAAGTTTTTTGAGGTTCCTCGTCTTTGCAATATTGTTATTGTATTATTTTCCTGATTATGCACACTTCACTCTGAGTCCGTTCATTCAAACTTTTCCAGATTATTCTGAAACTGTCCCCTTTGTCATGCCTTAGAACATAATATTAAATTTGCTCAGCCATTCCCCACTCGATGGGCACTCCCTTAGTTTCTAGTTTTTCTATCTCCACCCCAAAAAAGTCACAAATATTTTTATACCTTCGAGGCCTTTTCCTCTTTGATCTCTTTTTGTGTGTGTGTGTGTGGGGGGGGAATCTCAGGAAGAGTGGGAATATAGACCTGGTAGTGGTATTGCTGGGTCAAAGATTATACCCATTTTAATATTTTGGGGGGCCACAGTTCTATATTGCTTTCCGGCATGCTTGGAGCTTTTCACAGTTCCTCCGAACAGTACACCAATATACATGCTTGCTCGTACCCTCTTCAGCATTTGCCATTTTTTCTTTTTCATCGACTTTGCCCCTCTGATGTTGAGACAGTATCTCAGAGTTGCTTTAACTTTAATATCCCTGATTATTAGTGATTTGGAGCTTTTAAAAATTATTATTAACGTGGATTTATTATTAAATCATCACTAATTAATCAATCAATTAATTAATGATTAAGGCTTGGTTTTATTCCTTTGAAAACTGCCTGTTTACATCTTTTAGTGGTGTAGCGGATAGATTGCCTGCCTTGGAGTCAGGAGAATCTGAGTTTAAATCTAGCTCTCAGACACTTATTAGCTGTATATCCCAAGGCAAGTCACTTCACGGTGTTTACCTCAGTTTCCTCATCGTCAAATGAGCTGGAGAAGGAAATGACCAACCACTCCAGTATCTTTACCAAGAAAATCCCAAATGGGGCCAATGAAGAGTTAGACATGACAGAAAATGACTACACAACAACAATCCTTTGATTATTTATTGGAGAATGACTTTTTTTTTTTTTAATTTAAAACCCTTATCTTCCGTCTTGGAATCAATACTGTGTATATTGGCTCCAAGGCAGAAGAGTGGGAAGGGTAGGCAATGGGGATCAAGTGACTTGCCCAGGGTTACACAGCTAGGAAGTGTCTGAGGCCAGATTTGAACCTAGGACCTCCCGTCTCTAGGCCTGACTCTCAATCCACTGAGCTACCCAGCTGTCCCTGAGCCAATTCTTTTTATGTCTTGGAAATGAGATCTTTAGTAGAAAAACTTCCTGAAAAAAAATTTTTTTAGACCTTTAACTTCTGCGTATTGGCTCCTACGTGGAATAGTGGTAAGGGTGGGCAATGGGGGTCAAGTGACTTGCCCAGGGTCACACAGCAAGGAAGTGTCTGAGGCCGAATTTGAACCTAGGACCTCCTGTCTCTTGGTCTGACTCTCAATCTGCTGAGCTACCCAGCTGCCCCCAACCTTTTTTAATTATCTGCTTTCCTTTTTTTTTTTTTTTTTAAACCCTTGTACTTCGGTGTATTGTCTCATAGGGGGAAGAGTGGTAAGGGTGGGCAATGGGGGTCAAGTGACTTGCCCAGGGTCACACAGCTGGGAAATGGCTGAGGCCGGGTTTGAACCTAGGACCTTCCATCTCTAGGCCTGACTCTCACTCCACTGAGCTACCCAGCTGCCCCTTGCTTTCCTTCTAATCATAGCTGTATTGATTTTGTTTCTGCAAAATCTTTTTAAGGTCTATGCTCTATATTGTTGAAAATGTCCTTTTAATCTGCTGTTATCCTGTTATCTGGCCTTGCTTCCACTTTCTATACATCTCTTTTTTCAAAAAAGAAATCATCCATTGATTCCCAAAGTGGGCGCCACCGCCCCCTGGTGGGTGCTGCAGTGATCCAGGGAGACGGTGATGACCACAGTAGCATTTATCTTTCCTATTCATTGCTATTAAGATTTTTTTAAAAATTAATTTCTAGGGGACTAAGGAATATTTTTTCTGGAAAGGGGGTTTTAGGCCAAAAAAAGGTTGGGAACCACTGATAGACTATCAATAGCTGTTTGAAAAAAAATAGAGAAATGAAGCTGTTAAAGCATTCCGAGATTTGGCCTCTCACCTAGGTCAACATGGAATCTAGAAACCCCAAACTTGTAGCCTAGTAGGATCCGATGAACCCCAAGTTTTAGAACTAGCTTGTAAGTTGGAGACCCCAAAGCTTGTCCTCATTCCCTGACTCTTTAGCGCAGTAGGCAGCGTGTCAGTCTCATAAGTTAAAAGTCCTGAGTTTGATCCTTGAAAGGAGGGTGTGATACAGTGGGAGAGGCTTCTGGAGACAAGAAGAGCCACTTGGCTTGGGCTTGGGCCCACCTGATGGGGATTGTTATTTACCTCAGGCGCCATTATTCAGTCTGAAACTGCCAGCCTGAGATGCCCTTCAGGGTGGATTCTCACCGGAACAGGGAACACGGACAAGCTTTGGGGTCTCCAACTTACAAGCTAGTCCTAAAACTAGCTTGTAATTTATAGCTGTGTGTGTGTGTGTGTGTGTGTGTGTGTGTGTGTGTGTGTGTGTGTTGGGGTTCGTNTGTGTGTGTGTGTGTGTGTGTGTGTGTGTGTGTGTGTGTGTGTGTGTGTGTATGGTGGGGTTCGTCAGATCCTACTAGGCTACAAGTTTGGGGTTTCTAGGTTCCATGTTGACACCTATTCGATTAGCAAAGCACACAGTAAATGTTTAATAACTGCTTCTTGCCTTACTTTGCCCCTCTAGCAGCCCAGAACCTGTTACCTTGAGGATCATTCTGTGGTAGAAGTTTCGATCAGGCTGCCTAGGAAAGCAAGAGCCCTGCCCACCGTCCTGGAAAGCAGGCCGGCATTGAAGAACATTGTCCATGAACTCCCCCTCTCAGATCAAGTCTGGGAGCCCATGTCTAAAACAACTAGAAGTGCCTGCAAGGCGACCCATTATTGCTTCAGCTATTGCCTTCTCGGGGGCCAGGAAAACCCTCTGAGGCTTCTGGTTTTTGACGCGTGTTCAGGAAGCCGTGTAAGGAAGCACGTGGAACTTCCAGGGGCTTCTCCTCCGATGGGGAAGGAAGAGATTGTGCACATTCACGGACTTTTCCCCCAACCACAAGTCTGCCCTATTCAGGAAACAGACACGTTCTGCTGATCAGAACCTTTCCACATCTCAGTCTGTGGAACTGCTGTTTATAGCCTTCTAGAAATCTCCACAGAGGCTCTGCCCAACGTGCTACTGTAGGCCTTCCTCTAGTTCTTTTTAAAAAATTATTAAATTTAAAAAATTAAAAAAATATATAAATTTTACATCATCGAAGCTTCCTCCAAAATCTACCCCCTTAACTTCCTCCAGAGGCCCATCCCGTGTAAAATTGAATAAATAATAAGAATAATTCAGCAAAGCTGATCAAGACATAAAAAAATCTGATATTATATGGATTGTTTTACACCCACGGACCTCCTCGACCTCTGTAAAGGAGCAGGCGAAGGGACTCACTCCCAGCTCTTCTCTGGGGCCAAACTTGTTTTCAGTTGGTTTTTTTTTTTAATCATTTCACAATATATAGTATGGATCATTTTATGGCTGTTTTTCCTTTGCATTCATGTGGTCGTGGTCATTGTGTAGATTGATTGCTTGGCTTTGCTGACTTCATTTTGTTTCAGTTCATATAAGCCCATGTTTCTCCATATTTAGTATGCTTGTCTTTTCTTTCTGAACCATATTATTCCAGTTTATTCATGGATCGTGGTTTTTTTTTAGTCATTCTTCAATTGAATATCTACTGTGTTTCTAGTTCTTTGTTCTCTTTCTCTCTGTCTCTCTCTGTCTCTGTCTCCTCTTTCTCTTTGTCTTTCTGTATCTCTCTCTGTCTGTCTCTGTCCCTCTCCCTCTCCCTCTCTATCTTTCTCACTTTCTCTGTCTCTGTCTCTGTCTTTCTGTCTCTGTCTCTCTGTCTCTATCTCTCTCCTCTTTCTCTCTCTCTCTGTCTTTCTGTATCTCTCTCTGTCTCTGTCTCTCTGTCTCTGTCTCTCCCTCTCCCTCACTATCTTTCTTTCTCTCTGTCTCTGTCTCTCTCCCTCTTTCTCTCTCTCTCTGTATCTCTCCCTCTTTCTCTCTCTCTCTGTATCTCTCTCTGTCTCTGTCTCTGTCTCTCCCTCTCCCTCTCCCTCTCTATCTTTCTCACTTTCTCTGTCTCTGTCTCTAGTCTTTCTGTCTCTGTCTCTCTCCTCTTTCTCTCTCTCTCTGTCTTTCTGTATCTCTCTCTGTCTCTGTCTCTCTATCTCTGTCTCTGTCTCTCCCTCTCCCTCACTATCTTTCTTTCTCTCTGTCTCTCTCCCTCTTTCTCTCTCTCTCTGTATCTCTCCCTCTTTCTCTCTCTGTATCTCTCTCTGTCTCTGTCTCTGTCTCTCCCTCTCCCTCACTATCTCTCTCCCTCTCTATCTCTGTCTCTCTCTGTCTCTGTCTCTCTCCCTCTCCCTCTCTCTCCCTCTCTCTCTATCTCTGTCTCTCTCTGTCTCTGTCTCTCTCCCTCTCTATCTCTGTCTCTCTCTATCTCTGTCTCTCTCTGTCTCTGTCTCTCTCCCTCTCCCTCTCTCTCCCTCTCTCTCTATCTCTGTCTCTCTCTGTCTCTGTCTCTCTCCCTCTCCCTCTCTCTCTCTCCTCTGTCTCTCTTTCTTCTCCCCCACCCTCACATACACCATACACACACACACACACACACACACACACACACACACACACACACACACACACACACACACACAGAGCTATAAATATTTGGACACATATGGAGCATTTCTTTTTTGTCAGTGACCTCCTTAGGGTATATGACTAGCAGTGGGATCTCTGGGTTAAAGGGGATGAATGTTTCAGTTATTCTAAGCCTTTTAATATTTGATGGGCTCTCTGCTTTTCCATCTGTTATTCTGTGCCTTTCCTATATGATGAGCTCATCTCTTTTTTTTTTTTAAACACGGCTTTTTTGGTACGAGTCATCATTAGCACTTAAAACAGGAAATGTGACAGCCTTCAAAGAGTAATCACAGGAGTTCTCCCAGACAGTCTGTTCTACACACAAGAGTGACAAAGGATGGAGGATTTTGCTTCCCAAAAGCAGGATAAAGTGAGTGTCTTTATGTAATGGTCAGGTAATGATCTATTCTCAAAACTCAGACTTATTTTCCTCCTTAAAAGGGAAGTAAAGGCGTTTGAAAGAACGTGTTCACTTACCAGGTTATCTAGGAGAAAAAAGGGGATTCTTAAAAAAAAAAAAAGCTTTTGATAAATTTGATTTTAATACATCATAAACTGTCCCCAAAAGACAGTTAAATGAAATAACATTCAAGAGTGACTGCACCATAGAGTAGAAAAGAACCTTGGGTTTGGAGCCAGGGGTAACGGGCTTAAACGCAGGCCTTGCCACTTACCACCGGTATGATCTTTTGAATAATTTCCCCTCTTTGGACCTCTTTTCCCTCATCTGTAAAATGTAGGGGTGAGACTAGGTGACTTCTGATGTCCCTTACAGCCTCAAATCTATGATAGCCCCATGATAACACATAAAATCTCACCGTTAGAAATTTCATGTTTGTTCAAAGAGAACAAAGGTGGGTCGGCCTTGTCTAATGTTTTTGTTCAGATGTTTGTTATCATTTAAAGTTTTCGTTTACAAAGTTCATTTACCTATATATACCTATATATGTATATATATATATGTGGTCATCCAATTTTATACATATATATATATAATGTATATATGTCAGTGATGGCAAATCTTTCAGAACCTGTTAGAGACTATGTGCCGTGTCCCACCCCGACTTGCCACCTTACCCCAGACAGGGGAGGGAGAAAGGTAGGGGAATGGTCTAGGTGTTCCACTCAGAAGAGGGAGTAAGCACCTCTATTGGGCTGCTGGGCAGAAGGACTGGGAGATATGGTGGAGAGGGGGAAGGGAGCAACTCCCTGGAGTCCCTCTAGGGCCTTTCTAGTAACTAACTCTGGTGGGCAGTACATGCAAACAGAGAGGTCTCTACATGCCATCTTTGGCACGTGTGCCATAGGTTCATCATCACAGGTTTAGGTGTTCATCCAAATCTTCCTGTGTTTGTTTTTGGCCTCACATTCTTGGTAGCATAGTAATACTCCATCATATTCATATATCTTAAGTTATTTAGCCATTCCCTACTTGTTGGCATGATATTTTTCATAAAACTGTAAAATTTGATAGATGTAATTGATCTCAGTGGTCATCTACTCCAGATTATCCCAGAAAGAAATCCCCACTATAGGATAACAGACAAGAGTCATCTAGGCTCTGTTTAAAGACTTTTAAAATGGAGGAAGACATCACCTCTCAAGGCAAACCATTCTACTCTTAGCTTTAATTTTTAGAAAAGGTTTCCTGATATTGATTATAAGTTGGGTTCTTTGAAACTTCCATATCACTGTCCATGGGTTAACCTCTTAACATATGATAGCCCTTCAGAGATTTGAAGAGAGCTATTATATCCCCTCTGAGTATTCTCTTCTCCAGACTAAAATATCCCCAGTTTCTTCAACTGGTCATATAATGGGAATTTAAGTCCCCTTCACTATCCTGGTTGTCTTCCTTTAGACATCCTCCAGTTTAGCAATATTCTCCTTAAATCATAGTATCTAGAATACTCCAGATAAGGTCTAACAAGGGCAGAGCAGCAATGGACCAACATTTCCCTATTCCTGAAATCTATTCCTCTTAATGCAACCAAGATCACATTAGCATTTTTAGCTGTCACATTATATTCCTAAATCACATGGGGCTTGTAGTCCACTAAAATCTCCACATCTTTTTCAAAACAACTGACAATTAATCATTCTTCTTCTCTCTTGTATTTGTAAAATTGATTTGGGGGGGGGGTACCAAATTATAAGACTGTCAACTTGGAATCTGGAGGCCCCAAGTTTAGTCAGCTTGAAAGCTGGAGACCCAATTTTATCCTTGTTCCCCCAAGAATTTTCCCCAGGGTCATTTCTGACTCAGCCATTTTCAGATTGAATAATAGACCTTAAGATACTTTAATGGCCCTAGTTAGTTGAGCTAGCAGATCTAAATCAAATGCTAAATTCCCTTGTAGCAGGGGTTGGCAACCTTTTTGGCCATGAGAGCCATAAACGCCACATTTTTTAAAATGTAATTTCGTGAGAGCCGTGCAGTGCTCACAGAGCCGCTCCTGTAACAGTGCCTGAAAAAAAAATGGACTTTATGGCTCCAGCAGAAAGAGCCATATCTGGCCCTCAAAAGAGCCAGATATGGCTCGAGAGCCATACGTTGCTGACCCTGCCTTGTAGTCTTAGAAGTTTCTCCCATTAGGAATTCCATGTGAACTGGAAAAATCTCCAGGAATTGATGCAGAGTAAAAGGAGTAGAACCAGGAGAACCTTTTACACAGAAACTGATACACTGTAGTACAATCGAATGTAATGGACTTCTCTACTAGCAGCAATGCAATGATCCAGGACAATCTGGAGGGACTTATGAGAAAGATGCTCTCCACATCCAGAGGAAGAACTGTGGGAGCAGAAACACAGAAGAAAAACAACTGCTTGATCATATGGTTCGATGGGGATAGGATTGGGGATGCAGACTCTAAGTGATCACCCTAAATACAAATATTAATAATATGGAAATAGGTCTTGATCAATGATACATGTAAAACCCAGTTGAATTGCATGTCGGCTACTGGAGGGGGGAGGGAGGAGGAGAGGGCAAGAACATGAATCATGAAACCATGTCAAAATATTCTTAATTAATTAATTAAAGAAAGAAAGAAAAAGTTTCCCATTGTATCAAAGTCCTTTCCCAGGTAGCTCAGCCTTTGTCTGGATGTTTCCCTTTAGAATCCATTGTAAGCAGTCCACTCCCTGATGCCCTAGCCATGGTCTCTTTCCCCTAGCCTGATTGTATCCTGTTAGTGTTGTTTAGACACTCCCATTTCCTTGTGGCCCTGTTAATGTCAATCAATCATATTTCTCTGTCCTTCAGTTCCCCAAAAGGTATATAAGTCCCCCAAATTCTATTGTTCCTTGGGGCTTTTACCTAGTGTGGGGGTTTCTCCCAGGGATACCGATTGCCAGAGTGCCAGAGCTTTTGACTCTGTGTGGGTTTTGGGCCCTTGACTCTGTGTGGAGGCCTAAATATTAAACACTATCTCTCTCCTGATTAGAGACTTGGTTTTTCTAACTATTTAATAGTTCTGTGTTTTTTCTGTAGTTAACAAGATTATATGCTTATTGTAGTTTAGGTGGTGCAAGGTGATCAGGAAGACCTGAATTCTAATCCAGTTTCAGATACTTCTTTGTAGAGTGACCTTGGGCAAGTCACTTAAACCTGTTTGCCTCAGTTTCTTCAACTGTAAAATGAAGATAATAATAGCACCTACCTTTTAGGGTGGTAGTGAGGATCAAATGAAATGATATTTGTAAAAATGCATAGCCCAGACCCTGGTACATAGTAGGTCCTATGTGATTTATTTCCCTCCTCTTCCCACTAGTTTAATAAAACTGTCCTAAAAGGAAATGAGGTTAATCTGGCATGGCTCATTCTTGATAAAGCCATTCATCAGAGCTATTAGTCAGTCTCAGCATTTGGTATTACTTAATCTAAGAAAAGTTACAAAATCTTTCATACCCTTTGACCCAGCAGTTTCACTGTGACATGGTAAGCTCATAAGGTCTGTATGTTTCATTCTTCATCAGTTTATACAAGTTTTCAAAATTGTTCGTCTTGAAAATATTGATGTTATAGTATCAAGTGTTCTGGTCTAATCACTTCATCCTGCATGTGTTCGTACAAGTCTTCCCAAGTTTGTCTGAAGCCATCTCTTTCATCATTTCTTAGTTACAATAGTATTCCATTACATTCATATGCCATAATTTGTGTTAGTCAATAAAACCCAGCCCTCTCCTGACTCTCCCAGAGAGCAATCCTTTATAACAAAGACTAAAAAATCAGCAAGTGGGGGGTGGGAATCAGTAACACTAAACAACACACTCAAAAAGTATGGCAACTACCCAGCCATGCAAAGAATTGTAGAGGGGAGGGGAGGGGCCTTCTCATATCTCTTCTTCATGAAATTATGCATCATTCAGTTTCAAATGATTAATTTTGGTTGTTCTTTCTTTTTACATTGCTCTAGTTATTGGGTAGACTGTCTTCTTGATTTGGCTTTGTATCCATTTTTATCACCTTGTATCACTTTGTATCAATTCATACAGGTCTTTCTATACTTCTTTGGTTTCTTACAACACAAGACATTTCTTTACATTCATGGGCCAGTTTAACCATTTCTCCAGTCAATGGGGTATCTACTTTGTTTCCAGTTCTTTGCTCCTTCAGAGAGGATCGCTACAAACATATTGGTTTATAAATTCATATTTATTATATGTTTGCCTCGATTTCCTCATCTATAAAATGAGCTGGAGAAGGAAACAGCAAACCATTTTAATATCTTTGCCAAGAAAACTCCCATTAGAGTCAGATGTGACTGAAACATGTCAATTTGAAATCTGAAGACCCCAAATTTGCCCATCCGATGAGAATTGTGGGGGGCGTGGGGGAAGGTCTCAGACTCATCAGTTTCAGACTGAACAGTAAACCCTAAGGTAGACTTAAATCAAATGTTAAGTACCCTTTTGTCTTAGTAGTTTCTCCCAAGGTATGAAACGCAGGAAGCCCAGTCTTTGGCTGGATCTTTCCCTTTTGTATCCATTGTAAAGCATCAGCCTCACCCTGATAATCCTGTCTTGGACTTCTCATTTCCTTTTAGCCATGGCAATGCCAATCACTCATACTTCCCTGTCCTTAGTTCTCCAAATGGTATATAAGTTCCCCAAATTCTATTATTCTTTGGAGAATCATCTAGCAGGGTGATCCTCTCAGAGACACTGTTCCCAGAGTGCCAGAGCCTTTGGCTCTGTGTGGTTTTTTGGCAATTGACTCTGTGTGGCGGATGAAATTTTGAACACTATGTCTTTCCTGATTAAAGATTTGCTTTTTTCTGACTACTTTAATAGTTCTATGTTTCCCCCAAGTTAACAAACACAACATAATATCAACAATGGAAGTACTAGAAAAATAAGTAAAAATACTTAGCACAGTTTCTGGTATAAAATAGAGGCTTAATAAATGCTTGATTGGATTTTTAAATTTTTATTTATTTAGAATATTTTTCCATGATTACATGATTCATATTCTTTCCCTCCCCTCTTCCCTTCCCTCTCCTGGAGCTGACCAACAGAGCAATTCCACTGGGTTCTACATGTATCATTGTTCTAGACCTATTTCTATATTATTAATATTTGCAATAGAGTGACCATTTAAAGCCTAAACCCCAATCATATACCCATCAAATCATGTGATTGATCCTATGTTTTTCTTCTGTGTTTCTGCTCTCAAAGTTCTTTCTCTGGATGTGGATAGTGTTCTTTCTCCTAAGTCCCTTAGGATTTCCTTCCCTCCCTCCCTTCCTTCCTTCCTTCCTTCCTTCCTCCCTCCCTCCCTCCCTTCCTTCCTTCCTTCCTTCCTTCCTTCCTTCCTCCTTCCCTCCCTCCCTCCCTTCCT
>NC_058133.1:509113573-509128071 GCF_016433145.1 Gracilinanus agilis | reverse complement strand
TGGTGGTTGCATTGGTGTGGTAGTTTCGAGTCCACATCCCCAATCATGTCCACCTCAACCCATGCGTTCAAGCAGTTGTTTTTCTTATGTGTTTCTTCTGTAGTATAGAGAGAGGGGGTCATATAGTTTTTTCAAGCTTTGGCTGAGTTCAGAAATCAGTTAGGGGTTTGGAATCTTGAGGAAGGGACAGTTGGTTTGGGTCTCCCGTGGAGGGAGGTTGTCTGACCAGCCAAGCTGCTTCCTTACCTATCTGTAGAATTGAAATTTAGCCTAGCTTTGAAATATTTATTTAAGAAATTGTTATTTTGGATAAACCCTTTATATCTTCCTTCCCAATATTATTTCCTACCTTCCCTCCCTTACCTTATATGTCTGTGGAGTTAATAAGAAGAGTAATTAGAGAGGAGTTCAAATCTGTGAAGGGTTAACTATAATTGACAATATTAGATATAAAGAAACTAGTCAGTCATCATTTATTCCCTTTAGATATCAAGAGCACGTTGTAAGTTTGAGTGAAAGGCAGGTCCTTACTCAGACTCCATCTCTGCCTCCTTTTCCCCACCTGAGATTCCTGAGACAACTGTTAGGGCTTCCTTAATCCACTTTCCTGACAGATCATCCTTTTTAAGATAATAAACCCTTTTGTGTTTCAACAGACCTATTAGTATAATTTGTCAGTTAGTTATTAAGAGAGGGAAGAAGAGGGAAAGAACTAACATACTCTGGGCTTGAAGGGAAGCCGGGTATCCATCTTGAAGGAAGGTGTAACTTCAAAACAAGTCCCTTCCTGTGAAATTAACTAAGCCTGTTGTTAATTTCAGTTTAGTCTATTTCCCTCAGCCTGTGTTTAAGCCTGAGTCCTGGTCTATAAGCCCTACTGTATTTGCCTGTTAAATTAATTCTCCCTCTCCCTGAAGATCTTATTCCTTCAGTGTTAAACTCCTGACTTCAGCCCTATTATATCCTGAATCTCCTTATTCCAGCCTACCTGTAGCCTAGATTTACTATCTTAATAAATCCCTGATAACTTCCTTTCAAAATTCCCTTGTACCACACACCTTTCCTCAAATTATCCCCATTACACTTCCTTCCTTCTTTCCTTCCTTCCTCCCTCTCTGCCTCCCTTCCTCCCTCCCTCCCTCCCTCCCTTCCTTCCTTCCTTCCCAAGATAATAGAGTGGTAAGGGGATAAGCAATCAAGGTTAAATGACTTGCCTAGGGTCACACAGCTAGGATGTGTCTGAGGGCAGATTTGAACCCAGGTACTCCCATCTCTAAGCCTGGTGTTCTATCTACTGTTCTACCTAGCTACCCCAGGCATCTGCTTTCTGAGCTTTGCATTGCTGTAATAGATGAGATACAGCAAAGAGGGCAAATTGAAGAGAGGTTCTCTGTGGACATCCAGATGTTTCTGTTTTTAGTACTATTTGCATCAAATTTTGTAATGTTATAGAACCTCCTGAAGGGAAAAAATAAAAAAGATCTAAAACATCTTAGAAGAGACTGGCCTAACCACCCACATAGAAAAGAACAAGTGGACAGGCTTCAGATGTGTCCCCAGCAACAGACTGAATCTGCTTTCCAAAGACCAGTCTGAGCTAAGAGTGGATGGCATTCTCACCAAGTGGTTGATATATTTGGCCATTGCAGCTCAGGAAAGAGAAGTACAAAATGTCTTTCACTCCTGTTTTTGTAGTGTCTGTGTCAGGTGGTGGAAAGGGGGCGGAGGATAAGAATAGAGTTTAAGTACATCTCTAAGCATCATTGTTCAGGGTACTTGAAAGATCAATGAATAGCCATACTAAATACTAGAGGAACTGAAACATCTCTGTTTTGATATTCTCACTTATGGACAAGGGAAGAAGTTGAGTCAGAAAGATAGAAAGATGTGATAGAAAATGACAAATGCGGTTTACATCAAAGTAAAAAGGGTCGGCACAAACAAAACCAATGTAACCAAGATAAGAAGGAAAGTTGGAAAGGGAGGGGGAAATGACAAGTTCTCTGATAAAGGCCTCCTTTCTCGAATATATAAAGACCTGAGTCAAACTTATCAAATAAGAGTAGGCCTCCTCCAAATGATAGTCAAAGGATATATGTGTGTAAATGGAATGGGTAACTTATCTCCCCTCCCCACTAAGGGAGGTGGGGATGACATTATCTCTGGTGGCTAGAGTTTTAACGATGAATGGGCTTGAGCTAATTCCATTTACACAATCCCCCCTGATGATCATTGGGTGCCTAGTCACCCCAGGTGATCATTCTACATAATCATCTTCTACCCACAAAGGTCTTCTAACTACAATAGAGATAAGAGGGGATTGTGGATGTGGGTGCAGCCTCGGGGCCCTGGCAGCTTCCTCTGGCCTGTGAGTATCATTCAAGCTAGGAAATAGGTCTGGTACTTGTACACGTGGTAGGAACAAACACTCTGGGGGTAAAAAGCACTTGGCACCAGTTGCTTTAGCCAAATGTTTTCTGTACATGATCATTGGCCTAAATGCCCTCTAAAAAGCTAGAAATCTCCACAAGGGGGCAGAGTCCTCAGCTCTAACGGGAACCCTAAACTAAGAGAAGTAAACTTCTGGCACCAGCAATTGCATCCTTGGAATTCCAGAAATTTATGGGCAGGGAAAGCAGCTGTTGCTGCTTGTGGCCATCTTGAGACAGCTAACTTCTCTATGTGTGGGTATCCTTAAATAAAATCTATTCAAGCAAATGGAGTCTGTTCTCCTTGCCAGTCCATGACAAGCCTTCAAATCTCTTCCTACCCAAATGCCTATTCATCCTTTCTAAAAACAAAAGGAAAACAGTGTGGCAAGATCACCACATTCCTTTCCAAGGATGCCTTTAATATTATAGTCTGTCTCTAGAATATTGCCAGAAAGAGAAATCAAAAATCACTTACCTATAATTTGAAGACACCAACTATTTTTATAAATGTTTTTTACTGTTATCTCGTTTCTTACATCATAGTATCCCATTGGTCCCTTCCCTGAGAGCCATTTCATAGGACAAATAGTATTTTTTAGAGAAGAAAAAAAAAATCAGCTCGCCGACATTGAAAAAGTCTGAAAATGAACAAAGTGTAACACTTGTCATGAAGAGGTGGGCTGGAGGGTTAGTTTTGAACATTTTGTTACATTTCCTCATGCTTCTTTGGAATGTTGCTGTTCTTCCCATTTATATTGTTACAGTTACTAAATATCTTATTTCCTTAACTCTGCTCACTTCACTCTGAATCAATTCATGTAGCTCTTTCTAGGCTTCTCTGCATTCAGCACATATTATTTATTATAGCACAGTCATGTCCCATTACATTCATGTACCACAAATCTATTTAACTCTTCCCTAACTTATGGGCATCTACTTTGTTTCTGATTCTTAGTTAGCACAAAAAGTACTGCTATAAATATTTTGGAATACGTGAGGACTTTTTTACCCCTGTCAATGGCTTCCTTGGGGTATAGGGTCAATAAGGGAACCCCTTGTTCAAAGGATTTGAACATTTTAGTCACTTTGTTTGCAAAAATTCCAAATAGCTTTACAAAATGCTTGTGCCATTTTACAGCTCCAACAACAACATATTATATAAATATATATAACTTTAAAAATGTAAACCTTACTTTCTGTCTTAGAATTGATACTAAGTATTGATTCTAAGGCAGAAGAGCAGTAAGGGCTAGGCAATGGGGGTCAAGTGACTTGTCCAGGATCATAGAACTAAGAAGTTTCCAAGGCCAGATTCGAACCCAATTTTTCCCAACTTCAGGTCTGGAGTCTCTATCCACTATTCAATGAGTCACCTAGCTGACCTTCCACCAACAACATGTTAGTGGTCCTAACATTCCACAACCTTCCACAATCCCTCCAACATTGACTGTTGCTATTATAATTTTTGTCAACTTGTAGAGTGTAAAGTAAAACCTCAGGATTGTTTTGATTTGCATTTTTCATACTGTTAGTGATTTGGAGCATTCTTTCAAATGGTTATGAATATTTTGTAATTTTTTGAGAGTTGTTTGATCATATCCTTTGATCATTTATCTATTGGGGAATGACTGTTAGTCATATATATTTATTGTGTATGTATCTTGGATTATTGTTGCTATTCAGTCAATCAATTGAGTTTGACTCTTTGTGATCCATAGCACACCAGGCGCTTCTGTCCTCCACTGTCACCCAAAGTCTGTCCAAGCTCATGTTCATTGTTTCCATGGCACTATCTATCACATTCTGCCATCTCCTTCTCCTTCTCCTTTTCCTTTTAATCTTTCCCAATATCAGGATCTTTTTCACTGAGTCCTGTCTTCTCATTATGTGGTCAAAGTACTTAAACTTCAGTTTCAGTATTTGGCCTTCCAAAAAATAATCTGAATTAATTTATTTAAGTATTGACCGATCTGATCTCCTTTCTATCCAAGGGACTCTCGAAAGTCTTCTCCAGCACCACAATTCAAAAGCATTAACTCTACATGGCTCAGCTTCTGTTGTAGTTGAGCTCTCCCAGTCATATATTGCTACTAAAAAAATCATGCTTTTGTTGACAAGACGAGGTCTCTACTTTTTATTTAGTATGCTGTCCAGATTTGAGATAGCTTTCCTTTCAAGGAGCAAGCATCTTTTAATTTCATGGCTGTAATCACCATCTGCCCTGATCTTTGAGCCAAGAATAGAAAATCTGTCTCTTTTTCCTTTTTTTTTTTTTCTCTATTTGCCAGGAAGTGATGGAACCAGTTGCCATGATCTGAGTTTTGTAAAGGTAAGTTTCAAGCCAGCTTTTATACTCTCCTCCTTCATCCTCATCAAGAGCCTTCTGAATTTTACTTTTTTGCCATCAGAGTGGTATTGTCTACATATCCAAATTTGTTGCTATTTCTCCTGCAACCTTATGTCTGTATTTTGATTTACCCAGACTGGCATTTCACATGAGGTACTCTGCAATAAGTTGAATAAATAAGGTGATAACATATGATCTTGTCTTTTCCTTTCCCAATCTTAAACCAATCAGTTTTTCCATGCTTGGGTCTAACTATTGCTTCTTGACCTGCAACCAGGTTCCTCAGGAGACAAGAAAGATAATCTGATACTCCCATGTCTTTGAGGACTTGCCACATTTTTCGTGATAGTCCAAAGCTTGAGTGTTGACAATAAAGCAGAACTTTTCCAGAACTCCCTTGCTTTCTCCATATTCCAGCAAATGTTGGCAATTTGGTCTCTAGTTCCTCTGCTTCTTCAGATGCTAGTCTGCTCTTCTGGTAATTCTTGATTCACATATTTCTGAAACCTAACTTGCATAATTTAAACATAAACTTGCTGGTGTATAAAATAACACAGTTATTTAGTAAGTTGAACATTCTTTGGCATTTATCCTTCTTTAGGGTTAGGATATAAACTGCTCTTTCCATTCCAGTGGGCACTATTGAATTTTCCAAATTTGCTGTAATGTTGAGTGTAGCTCTTCAACAGGATCATCTTTTAGGATTTTAAATAGTTTAGCTGAAATTCTGTCACCTCTGCTACTAGGCTTATCCTTAGCAAGGCTTCCTAAGGTCCACTTGATTTCATTTTCCAGGATGTCTGGTTCTAGATCAGTAACCACATTATCAGGGTCTTTCATGTATAGTTCTTCTTGCCACCTCTTAATCTTCTTCTACTTCTGTAAAATCCTTACCATTTTTGTCTCTTATCATGCCCATTTTTGAATGAAATATTCCTTTGATATCTCTAAATTTTTTTGGTGAGATCTCTTTTCTTTCCCATTCTATTGTTTTCTTCTACTTCTATGCATTCCTCATTTAAGAAAACTTTCTTATCTCTCCCTACAATTCTCTAATTCTGTATCCAATTGGGTATATTTCCCCCCTTTCTTCTTTGCCTTTCACTTTCCTTCTTTCTTAGATTATCTATAAAGCCTCATCAGAAGCCATTTTGGTTTCTTATCTTTTTCTTTGGAATGTTTTTTTGTTGTTGCCTCTTGTACAATATTTCAAACTTCTATCCATAGTTCTTCAGGTTCTCTATCAGTTCTAATCCCTTAAATCTATTCATCACTTCCACTTCATATTCATAGGAGATGTTATTTAAGTCATATCTATCTGGTCTGATGGTTTTCTCTACTTTCAATAATTTAAGTCAAAATTTTGCAACAAGAAGCTCTACTTTCAATAATTTAAGCCAAAATTTTGCAACTCCAGATCTTGTTTTAAATTACCATATGACTAGCAAGGAGATTGCAGCAATATATCACAAGGATCATTCACTATGACCAGGTGGGATTTACACCAGGAATGGAGAACTGGTTTAATATCAGGAAAACTATCAACATAATTGGCCATATCAATAACCAAACTAACAGAAACCACATGATTATCTCAATAGATGCAGAAAAAGCCTTCAACAAAAAATAACACCCATTACTATTAAAAACACTAGAAGGGGTAGCTGGGTAGCTCAGTGGATTGAGAGCCAGGCCTAGAGATGAGAGGTCCTGGGTTCAAATCCGGCCTCAGACACTTCCCAGCTGTGTGACCCTGGGCAAGTCACTTGACTCCCATTGCCTACCCTTACCACTCTTCTGCCTTGGAGACAATACACAGTATTGACTCCAAGAGGGAAGGTAAGGGTTTAAAAAACAAAACAAAACACAAAACACTAGAAAGCTTAGGAATCAATGGGCCAGTCCTTAAAATGATAAGTAGTGTCTATTTAGTATCATTTGCAATGGAAATAAGTTAGAAGCCTTATTACCAAGATCAGGAGTGAAGCAGGGATGCCCTCTATTATTTAATTCTAGAAATGCTGCTTCTAGCAATAAAGAAAGAAAAAGAAATTGAAGGGATTAAAGTAGGCAATGAGAAAACTAAACTATTACTCTTTGCAGGTTATATGATAGTATACTTAGAGAACTCTAGAGAATCAACTAAAAACTTAAGAAATAATAACTTTAGTAAAATTTCAGGATACAAAATAAATCCACATAAATTAACTGACCATATAGAGTTTCTCCACCTTTGGCTGCAAAGTACATAATTAATCTGATTTTGATATTGACCATCTGGTGATATCCATGTATAGAGTCACCTTTTGGGTTGTTGATAAAAAGTGTTTGCTATGACCAATGAATTATCTTAACAAAACCCTATTAGTCTTTACCCTATTTTATTTTGTACTCCAAGACCAAACTTGCCTGTTTTTCCAATTATCTTTTAATTTCCTACTTCAGCACTCCAATCCCCTACAATGAATGTAACACTTTTTTTTTTTTTTTGGAGTTCTTTCTTTTTTTTTTTCATTAATTAATTAAGAATATTTTCCCATGGTTACATGACTCATGTTTTTTTCCCTCCTCACTCACTAAACTGATGAGCAATTCCACTGGGTTATACATGTATCATTGCTTAAAACCTATTAATATTTGCAATAGAGAGATCATTTAAAGTCCAAATTCCCAATCATAAAACCACATGACTTATCATATGTTTTTCTTCTGCATTTCTACTCCCACAGTTCTTTTTCTGGATGTGGAGAGCATTCTTTCTCATAAGTTCCTCTGGATTGTCCTGGATGATTGCATTGCTACTAGTAAAGAAGTCCATTACATTTGGTTGTGCCACAATATATGTTTCCATGAACAATGTTCTCCTGGTTCTGCTCCTTTCACTCTGCATCAATTCCTGGAGGTCTTTCCAGTTCACATGGGATTCCTCCAGTTCATCATTCCTTTCAGCACAATAGCATTCCATCACTATAAGATACCACAATTTGCTCAGCCATTCCCCAATCGAGGGACACCCCTTCATTTTCCAATTATTTGCCACTACAAAGAGAGCAGCTCTGAATATTTTTGTACATACCCTATTGTATATCTGGGGTACAAACCCAGCAGTGATAGTGCATGATCAAAGGGCAGGCAGTCTTTTAAAGCCCTTTGGGCATAGTTCTAAGTTGTCCTCCAGAATGGTTGGATCAATTTGGGTGTTATTTCTAGAAGTTGTGGGTCTTCATAGAACAGGTCAACTTTGGTCCCTTCAGTAGCAGAGTTGGATCGTAGGCTTGTATTACTGTGATGTTGAATGGTTTGCCTTGGATTCAAATAGATATTCTGTCATTTTTTAGTTTATCCCCCAGCACTATTTTTTCTCACCCTTTTATTGACTATGAGGGCTATTCTATTTTTTCTAATGGAATCCTGCCCACAGTAGTATAAGTAGTGATCACTTGAATTAAATCTGTTTATTTCAAATCTGGCCTCAGACACTGATATCCAAGATATTGATGTTAAACTTTCCATCTCCTCTTTGACCACATCCAGCTTTCCTTGGTTCACAGATCTTACATTCCAGGTTCCTATTGATCTTTATAGCATCAGGCTTTCCTTTTGCAACCAGATACATCTACAGTTGAGCTTCCTTTTGGCTTTGGCCCGGCTGCTTCATTAGTACTGGGACTACTTGTAGTTGTCTTTTGCTCTTTTCCAATAGGGAGTTAGACAACTTCTGACCTGAGGAGCTCATCTTCTAGTGTCATAACTGACATTATTTTAATACTGTCCAGGGGATTTTATTGGCAAAGATGCTGGAATAACTTGCCATTTCCATCTCCAGGAATTTCAAAAAAGGAATTACCTTTTGTCAGGACTGTCCACTATGACTTGTCTATCTTGAATAATCCTGCATAGCATAGCCAAGTTTCTTGAGCTATGCAAGCCCTTCTGCTATGACAAGGCAATGATCCAGGAGGGAAGGGTTATATCTTAGATACCAAACCCTAATCAGAGAAATTTGTTACAAAGATTTCCTCCCCATTCTACCACTTTCCTTCTTATCCTAAGTGCATTAATTTTGTTTGCACAGAAGCTTTATATTTTCAAGCATTTAAAGTTATCTGTTTTATCTTTTGTAATTGCTTCTATCTTTTGGTTGGTTAAGAATATATTTCCTATCCATTGCTGTGAGAAGTACATGATCTGTTGACACTAACTTTTAAAAATCAGGTCATTTGCTCTTTTTTAATCTTTTGCATAGGGCAGCTACATGATGCAGTAGATAGAATGCTGGGCCTGGGGTCAGGATTCCCGAGTTCAAATCTGGCCTCAGATACTTACTAGTTGGCTGACCCTTGGCAAGTCACTATTTTGCCTCAATTTCCTCATCTGTAAAATGAGCTGGAGAAGGTTATCTTTGTCAAGAAAACCCCAAGTAAGGGAGCAGCTAGGTGGCTCAGTAGATCTAGGCCTAGAGACAGGGCATCCTAGGTTCAAATCTGGTGTCAGACACTTCCTAGCTGTGTGACCCTGGGCAAGTCACTTAACCCCTGTTGCCTAACCCTTACCATTCTTCTGCCTTGGAACCATTACATAGTATTAATTCTAAGATGGAAGGTAAGGGTTAAAAAAAAAAAAGTAAAAAGAAAGCCCCAAGTAGAGTATCAAGGAGTGGGACACAACTGAACCCATTCAAGAACACAAATCCTTTATTTACTAGACTACTTTCCAGAATTTTTAAAATGTGTCTAATTTTTACTAATAACTTCTGTTTTAATAATACATTGATTTCCAAATACATCCTTTTCAATTCCCCTTCCCAGCAAATCATCCCTTTTAACAGAAACTTTTAAAAAAGAAAGTTCATTAAAACTAACCAACAGATTGACCACAGTCTCTTAACTATGCAATGATGGGAAAGATGCATTTTCTTGATTTTGTTCTGTGACCAATCTCAATCAATAAAATTTCCCAGGGTTTTGTTTCCCATTTTTTGTTCTTTATGCTTTTGAAGTCTTTGTTTTTTGGGTTTTTTTTACATTTTTAAACCCTTAACTTCTGTGTATTGGCTCCTTGGTGGAAGAGTGGTAAGGGTGGTCAATGGGGATCAAGTGACTTGTCCAGGGTCACACAGCTGGGAAGTGTCTGAGGCCAGATTTGAACCTAGGATCTCCCATCTCTAGGCCTGACTCTCAATCCACTGAGCTACCCAGCTGCCCCCTGAAGTCTTTGGATTCTACTCATTTCTGAGTATTTCATTCATACTCTGCCTAAATTCATATCTTCCCTCATATTTGTTAATTCTTTCTTTTTTATTTTTAAATCCTTACTATCTGTCTTAAAATTGATAGCAGAAGAGAGGTGAGGGTTAGGCAACATTTGAATGTAGAACCTCTCATCTCTAGACATGGCTTTCTATAAACTGAACCACCTAGTTGCCTCTTTGTCATGGTAATATCCACAATTTTCATGTTTCACAATCTGTTTAGCCATACCTCAACAAAAAGGCACAGATTTAATTTCCAGTTCTTTGCTATTATAAATGGTGCTGTTATTAATATTTATATGGGACTTTGCTTTCTGTCTTTGACCTCCTTGGAATATATGCCTAAGCAATGGCATTTCTGTGTCATTGCCATGGACATTTTAATTACTCTTTCAAACATAATTCTAAATTGCTTTCCACAGTGGTTGGGCCAATTCATGTATTAAATGTCTTTTTCTCTTCATAGCCCTTCCAACATTGGCTACTGCCATCTTTTCCGATTTGAAAGTGTAAGATTAAAATTAATATCTAATAACTCCAAGTATTATATTTTATAAGATTTATTAATAATCACTTGAAATAGAGGAAAGTAAAAACCGTGAGTAAAGAGCAGTTTCCCTGACTGCAAAATCAGGAGAAGAGCCTGAGAGGGCAGAGTTACAGAAAACTTTATCTACAAAATGTAAGGACATAACGTGAGGACAAAAATGGGGTTCTGCGAAATGAAATTCAAGGGTACAGAAATTCTAATTACACAAAGTGATACCTCAGAGTTGACCCAATTTGCATTTCTCTTATTATTTTTAGTTTGGAGGAATATTTAATAAGGTTGTTAATGGCTAGGAATTCTTTTTTTTTCCCAGGATTTTCAAAATTTACCGAAAGAAGTCAGTGGGATATGTGCTTTAGATAGGAGTTGGATGAAATGACCTCTGACTTCCTATCTGTGTGGAGATTCTGTAGTCCTTTCATTAGCTTTTAACAGACACAAGAAGTAGATGGAAAATCACCTAAATCCCTTGAAATAAATTTTCCATGCCTCCCTACTTACTAAACTTGTTGTGTAATGATTGAGCCATACTGAAAAGGATATGCCTCGGCCTTATTTTAAACTTTCAATTTTGGGTTTTTTAATTGAATATATTCCACTCAAATCTGTGGGAAGCCATCAAAGCTCATGATGTTCACATAGCCCCCACGAGTTCTGGAACCCACATAGCAAGTGACAGAAGGATGGTAATTTCACTCCCCTATGTGACTCTTTTCTCACTAACATTCCCTTTTATTGGAATTATTGTAATCAATATCTCTATTTAGCCCCAGGAACATATAGAGGAACATCAAAGGTCATTACTAGAACCCTCACAAGCCCCCTACAAACTCCTAGGAAAAGCCCTACCTTTATGTGTTATAATACAGAAATTCCCCTAGAAGTCACTTCACAACAAACCAGCAAATAGTGAGTTAATGTTAAAGATTTTAAAACCCTAACTTAGGCCTCTCACTCCCATACACAGGTGCCTGCAAAAACAGGCCAGAATAGTTTCCCCCCTCCCTGATTCAATACAGTACACATAAAAGAATAATGAATGAAATATGGAGAAATTGTCTCCCATGAAAAAGCCTGTACTTTCCCACCACTATAGGCCAAGAGATACATCAAACACTCCTAACATATTGTCTCTAAGAAAAGATGTATGGTGAGAATGGATTTCCATGCCAACTTTATGTGTGATCTCAAAGTGTATACAATAAATACAGCTCAAAAGCTGACCAGAGCAATCTTT
Source organism: Gracilinanus agilis (assembly GCF_016433145.1). Classification (NCBI taxonomy): domain Eukaryota; kingdom Metazoa; phylum Chordata; class Mammalia; order Didelphimorphia; family Didelphidae; genus Gracilinanus; species Gracilinanus agilis. The sequence continues at coordinate 509,116,254 of NC_058133.1, read as the reverse complement.
ATGATGCCTGGCTCAGGTCGAAATGCTGATTACTCTCATTCATCTCAATCATGTTGCCAACGCTGTCTGGCCACCGAGATTTTCTTGGATTTGTGGGAGTCTTTTACTACCGCACAAATCCTACTCCAAAATCTCATCTTGGAATGGAGGTGATCCTGATTTCTCAAAAGCTATGCCAGTAACTGATAAAGAGTGAAATAAGCAGAACCAGGAAGACACTGTATATAGTAACTGCAATATTATGGAATGATCAAATGTGATAGACTTTGCTACTAACAGCAATACAATGATCCAGGACAATTCTGAGGAGCTTATGACAAAGAATACTCCACCCCCTGAGAAAGAACTGTTAGAAAAGAAATGCAAGTGAAAAGATATGATTTATCACCTGTTTATTTGGGCATGAGTTTGGGGTTTTGGTTCTATAAGATTATTCACTTATAAACACGAATAATATGGAAATATTTTGCATGATAACACATGCATAACCCATATTGAATTGCTTGTCAGCTTCTGGAGGAGGGGAGGGAAGAGGGAAGGGAGACAATTTGGATCATATGACTTTGGAAAACTTGTGTGGAAATTTGTTATTAAAATAAAAAGTTTAATAAAGAAAAAAAAGCTTTGCCAGTAAGAAGCAAGGGTATAAAAGTCCTACTAAAGTGGAAAGGCTTCAGGTTTAGGACTGGTGATACATTAAATACTGGTGGTATTTCATCCAAAGCCCAGTTCGGTGTGAAGAGGTGGGTTAGATTGACCAGGTAGATGGTGATGAATATTTTGGCACAGTAATTCTTTAAATTAACTATAGGGCATTTATTGTAGCATAATCTACTTTTGCCATACCCACCAGTGTTGCCTTGGAAATTTGGCAATGGAAAAGAATTCACCTGCTCTTGAGCAGATTGCACAGAGTTCCTGAAGTTCCTGTATTCTTGGTCCTTTTTTGAGATCTGTGAGAAGCAGAAAGTCACAATGGGCAACTCCAGGGGAGATCTGATTAAGGGGAAGGCGCTAGGTTAAATTCATGGAATAAAAAGAAAGGCAAAGGATCATCCCTGTTGGTAGCTAGATGGCTCAGTGGATGAAGAGACAGGCCTGGAGATAGGGAGGTCCTGGGTTCAATTCTGGTCTCAGACACTTCCTACCTGTGTAACCCTGGGCAAGTCACAACCTCAATGTGTAGTATTGATTCTAAGACAGAAGGTAAGAGTTTAAAAAAAAAACAGACAATCCCTGCCCATGAGGTGCTTAGATTCTAATTCAAATGTGAAGGTGGGCAAGTGGACTCTGCAGAGGTGATTGGTTTGAGCGCTGAAGACAAATTGGGAAATTTGTTGCTGACCAGGTGTGAGCAGGGAAGCCAGTGACTCTCTCCTTCTCTTTTTCTCACACCAAAGACAAGTTTAGTTTCTAGGATTATTAGTTCAGCTTTTCACTACTCTATTCTCCTTTCTCGAATGCATCAACTGGCATATCCAAGTTTCCAATTCCCTGCCCTACTTAATTTTATATTTATTATTAGTAAGATCAGCTTTGGTAGCCTTTCCCACAGAGCCAAATGATACTGTTGTATCTTGCAGAGGCTTGGGAAACTGGAAGACTTTCGATTGATGTTTGATAATGGATGCATGAGCATTTGTGATGAGTTACCTCCTATGGCTAAAGAAAGATGGAGCCAGGCCCAAAGAGAAAGAGGATGAAGGGATTTCTTCACTAATTAGGATAACTTGTTTTTATCTTGCAAAGAGACATCAAGAGAATTCTTGAGAAGAGGTCTTAATTGGCATGCTAAGGAAACCAAACGGTGGGACTGTTTCTGTAACAGCCAGCAGTTAGAGAGATGGTTAAAGATGAATTTACCTGTGGGGTTTTTTTCACAGAGGACACGCTGTGAATAATTATTCATGTCTCTGTTTTATTGTGGACAAACCATTAATAAAAGAGCAGACATTAGCCCTGATGTTTACTTAAGTCTAGGAGATTAAGAAGGCTTATAAAGGAAAACAGAATGTAGTTTATTAAATAAATAAACTTAAACGAACTGGGATAGAGGTTCAGAGCCAAACGATTAGTGAGAAAGATTTTGAAATTTCAGTAACTAATGTGGAAATATCAAAACATGACCTTTGATTGTTTGATTGCATTAGGATCTAGAATGAGAATAAATAAGGATGATCTAATAGCAAGCAGAGAAAGAAGAACCCAACCTATCTAAGCTATACCTGGGAAGGGCAAATCTAGGACTCCAGTTACCTATAAACAACCCCCCAACCTACTGACGTAATGCATTACTGAAATGCATAGAGAAGGATAAAGAGAAGCAAAACCCTATCCAATTAAAACTGAAACTGAAAAAAACTTGAACTGAGAAACAAAATAAAATGAGCATTTTCATATACATAGTAAAGCAGAAAGAGAAGATTGTATGTGAACCCATAAATCTGTTAAGTACAGCTTGCTTTTCTTTTTTGAATACATAATAAATTCAACATAGAACTTGCAAAGCTGTCCTTATCTTTAATGCCTTCTGGCCTCCCTTCTGTTCTCTTCTGTGCATTTAAAAATGCATCAGTCATTCTCTTTTATTTTTTTCCTTCCTTCTTTCCTTCCTTCCTTCCTTCCTTTTTTCCTTCCTTCCTTCCTTCCTTTGTTTCTTTCTCTCTTTCTCTCTTCCTTTC
>NC_058133.1:509096060-509113259 GCF_016433145.1 Gracilinanus agilis | reverse complement strand
TTCCTTCCTTCCTTCCTTCCTTCCTTCCTTCATTCCTTCCTTCTTTCCTTATCTTCCTTCCTTATCCTCCTTCCACTACCCCCATCAGGGGAGGGGAAAGAATCTTTTGAATAAATAGGCAGTCAATTAAAAAAAAACCCTCACACTGGTTATATCAGAAAATGTATGTCTCATTCTGCCCCCAAAACCTTTCATATCTCTGTCAAGAAGAATGGTGTGTCTCATCATTGGCCATCTGACAGCATGGCTGGTCACTGTATTTATTGATCAGAATTCTTAAATCTTTCAAAATTACTTTTCTGAGCAATAGTATTGTTATTGTACAGACTATTTTCCTGGTTCTGCTCCCAACGCTCTGCATTATTTCACACAATTCTTCCATTTCTTATGGTGAAAGAATATTTTATTATATTCATATGCCATAATGTGTCAGCTGATGAGCACTCCCTTTGTTTCTAGTTCTTGATATAACAGAAAGATCTACAATACATAATTGTGTACACTTTTTTTTCCCTTATTTCTTGGGCCTGTTTGGAGCATAAGCCTACTATTGGTATTGCAGGGTCAAAGGTGAGCATCGTTTAGGGACTTTGGGAGCCAAGTTCCAAATTGCTTTCCATAATAGCTGGCTCCATTCACAGCTCTACAGATGATCTATTGGTATGTCTACTTTCCTTCAATCTTTCCAACATTTTTATAACTTTTGCTAATCTAATGTATATAAAGTGGATCCTCAAAGTTGCTTTGGCTTTAATTGCTGTTTCTCTAATTATTAATGATTTGGATCCTTTTTTTAATTTATAAAAACACTTTGAATCCATGTTGTGTATTGGTTCCAAGGCAGAAGAGCAGTAAGGGCTAGGCCATGGGGGTCAAGTGACTGGCCCAGGGTCACCCAGCTAGGAAATATCTGAGGTCTGATTGAGAATCTTCTTTTCACATGAATGTTGACAGCTTGGATTTTCCCTCAAAAGCTGCCCACTCCTATTATTTGACCATTTATTTATGAGTCCCACCTGTTTAAAGAGGGCAGGGAGAGATCATTTTTCCTCAGCAGAAGATGTGGGGGATGGTTGAGCCAAAGAGAAAGTGTGATATTTTAATAACACTGCAGTTCGTGTGGGTCCAAGTTAAACTCTACACTTTCCCCCTTTTCTTTTTTTAAATACACACGAAGAGCCAGAAAGCAGTGCTAGGGAGCCAAGCAAGCTTCCTGAATGACTCCCTGAAAGAACAGTCTAAGCCTAAGTGAAGACTGAGAACTTTCTGCATGATGTCATTGATCTGAGCCAGCTCTGGTGGTAGGACCTCTGCAAGGGCTCTCTGTGCCTCAAGCTAGGAACATTTGGGGTTAAGCTACATCTGCTCTCCCCCACTAACGCTGCCAGAGGAGCTTTGGAAATGGTCTTTGTGGAGGTGGTAATGGGATCCATGAGCTGGATGAAGGGAAAGAAAGGAGAGAGAGAAGAAGTGACATCCTTGGAAAGAATCTTGGGAGTGATCCATACTTTGAGGGTCAAAGGAGAATAATGAGCCATCAAAAAAGTTGGGAAGGGGGTGCAGCTGGGTAGCTCAGTGGATTGAGAGCCAGGCCTAGAGAGGGGAGGTCCTGGGTTCAAATCTGGCCTCAGACACTTCCCAGCTGTGTGACCCTGGGCAAGTCACTTGACCCCCATTGCCCACCCTTACCACTCTTCCACCTAGGAGCCAATACATAGAAGTTAAGGGTTAAAAAAAAAAGTTGGGAAGGGATTGTCAGGCTGAGAAAAGGGCAGTCTACATGGAAGTTGAGAGAGAAGAGGAGAGTATTCAGGAGGAATGGGCGGTGAATAGTGCCAAATTCTGCAAAGAGGTCAAGGAGTATGAGGGCTGAAGAAAGACCATCTATTTTGGCAGTGAAGAAAGGTCCTTGGTGACCTTGGAGAGAGTAGTCTCAAGGGTGGTGAGGTCAGAAGCCAAAAATGGGAGGTTGAGAAGGGGTGAGAAGGTGGCAGCACAAATATACATGATGGCATTTTTTTGTTGGGTATTTTGCTTTTGCTATGACTTTTTTAGCTAAGGCTCTGGAGGGAAGAAATGCTATCTAGCCCCAGACACATTAGTGATGGCTGGTGATGGCGCCAGTGTGAAGGTCACCGAGGGCACATCTCCACTAATCGTCTTAGGTAGAACGTCCTCCAGAGGTGAGAGTCTGGAGATATGGGACAAGATGAAGTCGATTTTGGCAGCCAGGGATGGAATCTCAGTTCATCTTCTTTTTAACTGTCTCTTTTGAAATTGTTTTGTTGTGATTTCATCTTGCTGTTTCTCTTTTCTCCATTTCTCATCTTTCCAAGGCTCCCGCAAGCCCCTGATCTCAGACATTAGCAGTGTCAGATGATGTTCTTTTTTTTTTAATTGTAATAATGTCCTTTAAAAATGCATTTTGTTAATGCCTTTTGTCTTGACAGGATCGCCATTCTAACCCACCTCCTTCCAGACTGAACACTCCCTTCTGACAAAGAAACACAATTAAGCAAAGCATCAGATACAGTGTCTACATCTGGGAATGTATGAGATCTGCTGCCCTTTTAAGCCCCCAATGGGGGAGCAATATTTCTTCATCTGTTCTCCATAACCTTCACAGATTTTCAATTTCTTAAGAATTCCACTTCCTTTTTGTTGAATATTTCCATTTACATTGTTGCAGTCATTATGTATACTGCTGCTCAGACAATCTGCCCACATTTCTCTCAGTTCCTCATGTTTTCTGTTTTATCGCATAATAATATTCCATTATATTCACATATCTTAGATTTTTCAGCCATTTTAAACCCTTAACTTCTGTGTATTGGCTCCTTGGTGGAAGAGTGGTAAGGGTAGGCAATGGGGGTCAAGTGACTTGCCCAGGGTCACCCAGCTGGGAAGTGTCTGAGGCCGGATTTGAACCCAGGACCTCCTGTCTCTAGGCCTGACTCTCAATCCACTGAGCTACCCAGTTGCCCCTACTGCAAATATTTTGATATGTCCTGTATAGATATTTATTCTATCTTTGACCTCCTTAGCAGATAAACTTAGTAGGGGGATTGTTGAATGAAAGAGTATGGATAGTTTTATAATTTTTCTTGCATAATCCCAAACAAAACTGATATCCCCTATGGATGGATCACTTCACAACTCCACCAACATAATATGCTTATCTTCTCATAATTCCACCAACATTGACTGTTCCTGTTTTTTGTTGCCTTTGCCAATTTTTGTGGTGTAAGTTGAAATCTCAGAAATGTTTTAATGTGCAATTTTAGAAACATTAGTAATTTGGAGCATATTTTCATGATTTGCTTTTTTTTTTTAAGCCTTAACTTCTGTCTTGGAATACTAAGAGTCTGTTCTAAGGCAGAAGTGATAAGGGCTAGGCAATTGGGGTCAAGTGACTTGCCCAGGGTCACACAGCTGGGAAGTGTCTGAGGCCAGATTTGAATCCAGGATCCCCATCTCCAGGTCTGGCTCTCTATTCACTGAGCCACCTAGCTGCCCCATGTTTACTTTTCCCAATATATGTTGCCAAAGCTTCTCTTACAGCAAAGAGAAATGAGCAAAACTAATCATTAAAGACCTCATCTAATAGTGTGTGCCACATCATACTGCTATAATCTTCCATCTAAAGAAGTACAGACTTAGGGTAGGGAGGTATGCAGCATCATCTTTTCTTTGAGATGGAGATTGGCCATTTCAATTCATCTGAGTGTGGCTGTTTTGGTGTTTTCATTTGCCCTATTATAGACATTAGGTATGTAATTCTCCACTTTCGCTTCCTTTTCTCAGCATCAGTTAATAGAAATCTTCCCAAGTTAGTCTGGATTCCTCATATTTGCCATTTCTTTTGGCACAAAGATCTTAATGATGAACCAGAAAACCTAGAAGAAAACGGAAAAAAGACATTGAGTGCCAAACACAGGGATTCGTGTTTTATCCAAGAAACAGCAGGAAGCCCCTATGATTTTTTGGACTGAGTATTGATATGGTTTGACATGTACTTTAGTGGTATCAATATGTCACCTCCCTTTAAGACAGAGTGGAAAATGGAGAGACTTGAGATAGGAAGACTAACTGGGATACTATTGCAATAGTCCAGATGAAGTGTGATGAGAATCTGAAATGGGGGCAGAGAATTGATGGGGACAGGTTGGTTTTGTGAGTAAAGAAAAGGGGATGAGCAAAAGATTTTAAGGAGGATAATATTGACAAGACTTGTCAATAAATTAGATATGGAAAATCTGGGAGAGAAAAGATGGGAAAGATGATTGAAGTTACAAACTTGGGTTACTGAGGGAATGATGATGCTCTCACCCAGAATAAGAAAAGTTAGGAAGATTAGGTTGGGGAGGGGGATAAGAAGATATTTCTCTAGCACAAGATATTTTCCTTGAGAGTAAGTCTCCTTACTCTCAAGGAGTTCACATTCCTTTTTTTTTTTTTTAAACCCTCACCTTCTACCTTAGAATCAATATTGTATATTGGTTCCAAGGTAGAAGAGCAGTAAGGGCTAGGCAATGGGGTTAAGTGACTTGCCCAGGGTCACCCAGCTGGGAAGTGTCTGAGGCCAGATTTGAACCTAGGACACCCTGTCTCTAGGCCTGGATTCACTGAGCCACCTTGCTGCCCCCATCCAGCAATTTCTCTCCTTTTCTTCACCTTCTCCATCTATTGAGAAAACAAGAAAAATACAACCCATTACAAATATAGTCATGTAAAACAAATTTCTGCATTAGCTATGGTCCCCAAAAGAGCAAGAAATAGAGATAAACAGAAGGAAATGTGCATCATGTTGCCTTCTGAATCCATCAATCTCTCATCTAGAGGTGGGAAACACATTAGTATGTTTCTTCCTGAGTCTTTTGAAGTTGTGGATCAGAATCCTTAAGTCATCTTTCCAATATGCCTTTACTATGTAGATTATTTTCCTGGTTCTGCTCACTTCACTTTGTATCATACATCTGTTCATACAAATTTTACCAGGTTTCTATGAAACCTTCCCCATCATGATTTCTTATAGCCCAATAATTATTATTCATTACTACACTCAAATACCATAACTTGTTTGGCCATCTCCCAAATGATGGTTGTGAACTCAGTTTCTAGTTCTTTATTATCACACAAAGAGTTGCATAAATATATTTGCATATATGGGCCCTTTTCTTCCTTCTTGGATCTCTTTGGAATATAGGCCCAGTAGTGGCATGACTGGGTCAAATGTTATATTACAGTTTAATAGTATTTTATTTTATTTTTTTTTTAAACCCTTAACTTCTGTGTATTGGTTCCTTAGTGGAAGAGGGGTAAGGGTGGGCAATGGGGGTCAAGTGACTTGCCCAGGGTCACCCAGCTGGGAAGTGTCTGAAGCCGGATTTGAACCCAGGACCTTCCAGTTTAATAGCATTTTAGGTAAAGAGCCAAATTGTTTTCCAGAAATGGTTAAATTAGTTCACAGCTCCAGCATCAGTGCATTAGTGTACCTGTTTTTCTGTACAACCTCCAGCACTTGTCATCTTCCTTTTCCATCATCTTGGCTGATCTGATGGGTTTGAGGTGGTACCACAGAGTTGTATTCTGATGGGAGACCGAATATATATAGTGGAGTGGCCACTGGGCAGAGGAGTCTGAGTCAAAAAAATGGTGAGTGGAAGGATAAAATAGTATGTTGAAACACCCTTCCCAGAGGCAAAGGGAGAGAAAAGTTGATTATACTTCACAGAGAAAGAAATGGAGGGACAGGGAGCAGAAAGGTATTGTGGATATAGGGAATGGAGTGTGGGGGGTGGGGGGGAGTAAAGGACACATGATCCTGTTGGTACAGAAGCCAGCCCCTAGCTCTTCCTAAGCACAATGGCTCTCTGTCCTACTGGCTTAGAAGAGAGCCTAGCTTAGTAATGGGCACTGTGCCTATAACAAGCATTCAGATGTTCAGAACTCATAACAGGTATTCTGATAGGTTGTTTTTTTTTTAACATCACCAAAATCTCTAGGACTCCTCCCAGGGAACCATCCTTTTTAACAAATAATATTCTTTAAAGAAAGAGAGAAAATAATCAACAAAACTGATCAATCCATCAAAAATGCCAGAAAATGTATGCCATGTTCCATATCCAAGGATGCTACCCCTCTTCAGAGGAATGGGATGGGAGTGTCTTCTCATTTAAATAAAAATGTACTTTTTATTAGGATCCAATATCTGGAATAGAACCTGGCACATAGGAGATGCTTTAACAGATAGGTATGTTCACTGATGATTAAATTCACAAAACTCCAGGCAAAGATTTTCTTTCCAGCCCTCATTAGGTGCACTCCATCCTTGGTTAAGAGCCCATCATTCCTATAAGTTAAGTCTATCCAGAAAGCCAAATCATATTTTTAAGCACCATCCTCTTATCTGGCCATATTCTTCATGATAGAACCTCCCCTCTGTCGATTGCTTCCAGTCCCCTCTGTTGATTGCTTCCAATTTATCCTGTTTTATCTTTTTGTATCTTGCTGTTTGCACTCTGTCTCCCTGTTGAGACTGTGTGAGCTCGTGGAGAGCAGTACCTGTCTTTTTACCTTTCTTGTAGACCCTGGCACACAGGCACAAAGTCTGTGTTTTTTTTTTAAACCCTTAACTTCTGTGTATTGGCTCCTTGGTGGAAGAGTGGTAAGGGTGGGCCATGGGGGTCAAGTGACTTGCCCAGGGTCACCCAGCTGGGAAGTGTCTGAGGCTGGATTTGATCCTAGGACCTCCCGTCTCTAGGCCTGGCTCTCAATCCACTGAGCTACCCAGCTGCCCCCACTAAGTCCATTTTTATCGACTAATTTCCCAAACTGGCCCAGATCTGAAGCCCTTGTCGCCAATTAGCATCATTCATGAAAACACCACCCAGTTCCCAAAGGTCTTTAGTTTCTTACTCAAGTCCTAATGATCATTAGCAAATTTTCCCAGAGTCCGATTATTTCTGAAAAAAATTTTTTTTTACCCAATTCACTCTGGGAAGGCTTTTTTTTAAATTGTGTATTCTCTGTGTAATTTTCTGGGTAAGTTTCTCTTCATTTCCTGTTTCTTCCATCATTCAGTCTTCCAGTGAAATAATTATATTTTTCTTTGATGCCATTGACTGTTAAATTGTCCATGAATGTTTCTAAATTAATGATTCATGATTATCTTGTTCCTTCGTCCCACACAGTTCTTTCTTTATTTCATTTCATAATCTTTGGGCAATTTTCTTTCTCTTATTCCTTTATTGTGGTTCTTATCCATTTCTCTGTCTCTCGAGGAAATGCTAGATTTGTGTCTGGTGCTTCTGGTGGTGTTATTTAAGCCATTTCTTTTCTGCCACTTTTTCATCTACTTCTTTTCATCCACGATAATTTTTAATTCTGTCAGAGAACATTTCTTTGAGTGGCTTTTCCCCTTGCCTAAAACCAACTTTTAAGGATTTCTGACAGATATGCCTCTTTGGGGAATTCCATTGCTTTTTTTAGAGGGGCATATTAAGAAGTTAGACTTTCAGAGGTAGCTAAGTGGGTCAGTGGATAGAAAGCCCGGCTTACGGCTGGGAGGTCCTACTTCCAAATCTGACTTGAGACACTTCTTAGCTGTGTGATCCTGGGCAAGTCACTTAACTCTATTGCCTAGGCTTTACCATTTTTCTGTCTTGGAATCAATACGGAGTATTAATTCTAAGACTAAGACAGAAGGTAAGAGTTCATAGGAAAAGGCTTCCTTGAAAACTTCTGGTCTGTTTTCCCCCCAGATATTCCATATAATATCTGTAATTGAGGTTTTCTGGGGAGCAGGGCCATGATCCCCACTGGTAAGGTATGCTGGGGAGGAAAGGGGTGCCCACAGCAAGAAGATTCCTGATCCACTGACGACTGATCATGGTACTTCCAGCCTTTTTACACTGGATATGAACATGATCCAGTGAGCCCGAATCATAATGCCTGCCTAGGTTATTGGGGCGGGGCCGGGGGGGTGCTCACAAATATTTCCCTTTGGGGTGTAGAAGGGAACCAGGAGATAGCATACCTGGAAGAACACTGGGCTCTTTTAACAAACAAGTCTTAATCCTGGAGTCTGCAGTTCTGCTCCTTTGGCTGAGTGCTAAAAGGACGTTCTAGGCTCTTTCAGTGAAAAGTAGTTCCCTTGGGGCGGCTAGGTAGCACGGTAGATAGAGTCCCAGGCCTAGAGTTGGGAAGACCTGGGTTCAAATCTAATCTCAGATATTCCTGGGTAAGTTACTTGACCCCCATTGCCTAGCCCTTTCCACTCATCTGTCTTTAAATTGATACTAAGAGAGCAGTTAGGTGGCTCAGTGGATTGAGAGCCAGGCCCAGAAAGGGGAGGACCTGGGTTCAAATGTGGCCTCAGACACCGTGTGACCCTGGGTAAGTCACTTGCCCACTAGTGCCTAGCCTTTACCACTTTTCTGCCTTGGAAACAATATATAGTATTGATTCTAAGACAGAAGGTAAGAGGTTTTTTTTGTTTTTTTTTTTTTAAATTGATACTAAGATAGTAATACATATAAAAATGAGTGGAATTGCTTGTCAACTTCAGGAGTGGGGAGGAAAGAGGGGAGGGAGACAGCACTAATCAGGGAACCTTAGAAAGCTTATGTGTAAATTTGTTACTGGAATAAAATAAAGATAAATTTTTTGTTTTGTTTTTTTTGTTTGCTTTTTTAAACCCTTAACTTCTGTGTATTGGCTCCTTGATGGAAGAGTGGTAAGGGTGGGCAATGGGGGTCAAGTGACTTGCCCAGGGTCACCCAGCTGGGAAGTGTCTGAGGCTGGATTTGAACCTAGGACCTCCTGTCTCTAGTCTCTAGGCCTGACCCTCAATCCACTGAGCTACCCAGCTGCCCTAAAGATAAAATTTTTAAAAATTGTTACTAAGACAGAAGGTAAGGATCTTCACAAACTGCATCATTGAACATTTGGAATCTGACTACAGATCAAAGCACACCATCCTTCACTTTATTCCCTTCGTGAGTTTATTATTGTATATGTGATATGTGTCTTCAGGCATGACAGTGGGAATGTGGAGATATGAATTGCAAGAAAGCCCTGATATAACCTATATCAGACTATTTACCATCTTGGGGAGTGGGGAAGGAGGGAGGGAGAGAATCTGAAGCACAAAATGGCAGAAAACAATTGTCAAAAATTGTTTCTACATGTAATTGAAAAAAAAAGAAAATTCAAGAAAAATGAGAAAGAAAAGTAGTTCCCTTAAGCCTGTGTTCTGAAACACTATTCAGATTGAATCTATGGGCATTGAATAGTTTCCTTCTCTTGAACCACAGAGAGCAATAAAGGTAAGCCCTGCTTGTCTCAAGATGAAGATGGCATCTGCAGGCACTAATAATAATAGCTTTTATATAGCACTTCAAAGTTTGCAAAGTACTTTACAAATATCATCCCATCCCATTTTATCTTCATGACAATCCTAAAAGGTAGCTATTATTATCCCATTTAATGGATTAGAAAATGAAGCTAAGGTTGGTTAAATGATTTGTCCAAGGTTATGCAACTAGGAAATATCTGAGGCTGGATTTGAATTCAGGTTTCCTTGATATAGATCCAGGACAAGTAGCCTTTCTTTCCTCAGACAGCTCTTCAAACAGGAAAAAAAAAATCTGCTTCTCCAATCAGTTCCCAGCACCAGAACTTTACTCCAATCAGATCATCTCCCCACATAACTGCTGAGCCTGTTTGTTTCTAGTTAGCTGGTTTCACCTGGACGACGACTCCTCCTCCTCCTCCTCCTCCTCCTTCTCCTTCTTCTTCTTCTTCTTCTTCTTTCTTCTTTTTTAAATCCTTACCTTCTGACTATAGAGTCCCTTTCCAAGGCAGAAGAGTGGTAAGAGCTAGGCACTTGGGGTTAAGTGACTTGTCCAGGGTTATGCAATTGGGAAGTGTCTGAGGCCAGATTTGAACCTTGTATCCAAGTATGGCTGGCTCTCTATGCACTGAGCCAGCTAGCTGCCCCTGGGCTTGACTTCTGTCAATGTCTTAACTCCAGTGATTTCTGTATTCTGAAAGAGGATGCCTCGTTAGCTTCGACATTCTAATTCTCTGGCTTCCCAGTGACTTGTCTGCCTCAAATCAGGTCCTGAGATCTTAGAATGAAAAATTCCCAAACCACAAATCTGTCAGAAATGACAAAAATAGTCAATATCTAATTGTCTCACAGACCCCACACAGCTCTTTGATTCAGAGTTTCTTGGCAATAAATGTCCAAGTCCTAAACAATGATATGTAAATTAGCTTCTGGGAAACAAGCCCCACAGTCATCTTTACCATCTATGAGTGAGTAATTTCTTCTCTGAGAGGCTACTTTCATTCAAGACCTTTCAGAACTATGTGTCTTTCCTTAGTGCTTTTCATTTCTCTCTCAGGTTATTTCAGAACCATCTCTTTTTCTCCTCAATAATTTTTTTCTGTGTTTCCCACAAAAGTATCATTTTTCTGCCCTTTTCAGTAATTAAAATGTCTGCCTGGGAATATATTTAACATACATATTTTATAAATCAAATACAGTGTTGGCTTCAGTCAGGAAAAGTCTCCAGATAAAGCTCAAATCTCAGGCCAGGTAAGGTGCTCATCTTCATCCCAGCTTTGCCTGACTCCAAAGGAAAAACACACTCACTTTATAATTTGGGTACATTTTCTGAGACAAGAATCCTCCCTGCCCCCAAAGTGGAGCACAGTATTCATATGGCAGCCCTACTCTGTCTTTCCTCTAACCACCACCCGAACACCCATAACCCAAATTGCTTCCTACTGGGCTGACAATGTGAGTGAAAGCAGCAAGCTTCAGCCAACCCAGCAGCAGTGGGTGAGTTAGTGACTGAGTTCACACATTTACTTTTCCCAAGGGAGCTGCTAGGGCAGCAGTCTGGATTCCTCCCAGAGGACCCAAGGATCCTGGAAGCTATTGGCAGGGAGGACTATCTATCATCCATTCTTCTCCCCAATGTCATGGCCATAGGAAGGAGGAAAGGGACAAGCTCACCTTAGAGTGTGGGTTGTAGCCATTCTCCCATTCTTGCAGATACAACTAACAAGCCTTAGCTGGCAATCAATCAGAAAACCTCTAGACCCCAAAGATCCCTAAGGTCCCTTCAATATTCTCTGGTAGTGAAGTCCCACTGAGAGCTTACGCTCTGGGTTCTACTAATGAGCATCTCAGGTATCTCAGAAACTCTTATTTCTTGATTCCAAAGTGCCCAAAGAAAGAAACTGAAGTACAGAGAAGTTCAGTAATTTGCCAGTGGTCACACAGCTTAAAAGTATAAGAAGTGAGAATTTGAACCCAAGTCCTCCTGAATCCACATCCAGGACACTGTCTATTGTGGTCATGCTACTTCTCATTTTGTAGTGTAAATGGAAAGCACAGAGTGAGGCATCTAGAAGGCTCAGTGGATAGAAAACCAGGCCTGGAGATGGAGGTCCTGAGTTCAAATCTGGTCTTGGATATTTCCTAGTTGTGTGACCCTAGGCAAGTCATTTAACCCCAGACTTAGCTCTTTCTGCTCTTCTGCCTTGGAACTGATAATTAGTATCAATTCTAAGACAGAAATGGAGGTGTTTTTTTTTTGTTTTTTTTTTTTTTTGTTGTTGTTGTTTAACTAGATGGAGTCTTCAAAGTGAAAAGAGAGAGAAAAGATTGGAAGTGGCAAAAGGGAATTGTGACTGGGGGCAGCAGTTTGGAGAGCAGACAAATGTCATACAAGGGAAAGAGGAAAGAAGAATCACTGGAGGCCTGATACTAACTCTGAATTTCTTTCTGAGGCAGAGAGAGCCAGATGCCCTGAAGAGGAAGCAGTCCTCAAGAAAGTGTATCTCTCCACTAGTACTGTCAGGTGAGAGAGAACTCAGTCAAGGTCAAAGCAAGAAGAGGAGAATGGTGGACACATGACTCCCTACTGAGTGGGTACAGATGAAGCTATTTGGCCCTATGATAGAGAGACAGCTCTTGTTTACCTGTGACATATAGCCAAGACATGACAGAGAAGCTTTCGAGCCTTGCCCAAAGGCATGGCCACTACCCACTCCAGATGATCCTTGTGGTCACAAAGGACACTTCCAGGCAATGCCTAAAAAGCATCACCAGAGATTACCACATCTTGAGCAAGAAACTGAAGGCTGCATGGGCATAGGTCAGTGGTGGCAAACATGGCACACATGCCAGAGAGAGCATGCAGAGCCCTCTCTGGGGGCACACATGCTATAGATCACTAGAGAGCTGCTCCCTTCCCCTTCTCCACTGCACCTGAGGGCATTTTTTCACTTCACCTGCCCCTCTGCCCAACAGGATTGCTGCTTCCTTCCTCTCCTGTCTGGGGTAAGGGACTCAGTCTCTGAGGGTAGGGCAGGGCAAGCCACTTAGTCTCCAAAAGGTTTGACATCACTGGCTTAGGTGGTGGTTTTTTTTGTTTTTGTTTATGTTTGTTGTTTTTTATCATAGCTGTCCATTGCAGGTAAAGGATATAGAAGAGAAAATTTGACTTGGGAAGTGAATTGTGACTTTTTCATAGAACAACTAATATGGAAAAATGTTTTGTTTTGTTTTTTTTGTTTTTGTTTTTTTAACCCTTAATTTTTGGTGTATTGTCTTATAGGTGGAAGAGTGGTAAGGGTGGGCAATGGGGGTCAAGTGACTTGCCCAGGGTCACACAGCTGGGAAGTGGCTGAGGCCGGGTTTGAACCTAGGACCTCCTGTCTCTAGGCCTGACTCTCACTCCACTGAGCTACCCAGCTGCCCGAAAAATGTTTTTTTATGATTATATATGAAAAATCTGCATTAGATTGTTTGCTTTCTCAGGGAGTAAGGCAAGAAGGGAGGGTGAGAAGATGGGAGAAAATTTAGAACTGAAAATTTTTTTAAAAGAATGTTAAAATGGTCAAGGGACATGAATAGGCAGTTTTCACATGATGAAATCAAAACTATCAATAAGCACATGAAAAAAAGTGTTCTAAATCTCTCCTGACTCGAGAAATTTAAATTAAAACAACTCTGAGTTATCACCTTAAACCTAGCCAACTGGCTAATATGGCAGCAAAGGAAAGTGATAAATGTTGAAGGGGATGTGGCAAAATTGGGACATTAATACAGTGCTAGTGGAGTTGTGAATTGGTCCAACCATTCCGGAGGACAATTTGGAACTACTTGCAAAGGGCTTTAAAAGAATGCTTGCCCTTTGATCCAGCCATACCACTGCTGGGTTTGTATCCCAAAGAGATAATAAGGAAAAAGACATGTACAAAAATATTCATAGCTGTGCTCTTTGTGGTGGCAAAAAAAAAATTGGAAAACGAGGGGGGGGGTCCCTCCATTTGAGAATGGTTGAACAAATTGTGGTGTCTGATAGTGATGGAATCCTGCTATGCTTAAAGAAATGATGAACTGGAGGAATTCCATGTGAACTGGAAAGACCTCCAGGAACTGATGCAGAGCAAAAGGAACAGAACCAGGAGAACATTGTATACAGAGACTGATACACTGTAGCACAATCAAATGTAATTGACTTTGCTACTAGCAGCAATGCAATGATCCAGGACAATCCAGAGGAACTTATGAGATAGAATGTATCCACAGTCAGAAAAAGAACTGTGGAAGTAGAAACACATGAGAAAAACAACTGCTTGATCACATAGTTTGATGGGGATATGATTAGAGTTTTGATGTTAAAAGATGGCTCTACTGCAAATATGAATAACATGGAAATAGGTTTTGAACAATGATACACGTATAACCCAGTGGAACTGCTTGTCATCCTTGGGATGGGGAAGGAAGAAGGGGGAATCATGAATCATGTAACCATGGAAAAATATTCTAAATAAAACTAAATAAACAAATAAATAAAACAAATGTTAAAAATTTTGTTTTTATATATAATGGGGGGAAATGAAATATTAAAAAAATAAATATAGAAAACATTAAAAGTGTTGACATTCTATATAGATACAAATATGAAATAAAATAATGTATGGCAATTAAAAAAATAAAAGGAAATGAATTATGGGTTCAGATGGTATCTGGGAATGACTTCTAAACCACCGCTTAAAAGAGAGGCATGGTAGACTCCTGGTGGCAGATAAAGCATACTTACACAAGAATTGGGAACAATGTATTTGCCTGATGCTTTGCAAGTTTAATCAAAAGGGCCTCAAATTAAAGAAAGGAGGAGAGTTTAGAGACACCCACCAAACTTGATACAATAGAGAGCTGCTACAATGTAGGAAGTTGAGACACATATAAAGACAGATTCCCGAAAGAAGTTCATGGAAGACAGCATCAAATAAAGGGACCAACTAGTAAGGAAAAGCCAACGAAGTCAACTGTAAATATAGAAATACAGAGAAGTACAGGAAACAAGATTAGTTTAGGCAAAGAGGTCAAGTTGACCTTATAGGAGTTCCTGAGATTTGCTGGGGTCAGACCATGCTTTTAAAAATGGTTCTGAGAGGCAGTTATGAGCTCAGTGGATAGAGAGTCAGACCTAGAGATGGGAGGTCCTGGATTCACATTTGGCCTCAGATAATAGCTGTGTGACCCTGGGAAAGCCACTTGACCCCCACTGCCTAGCCCTTACTGCTCTTCTGCCTTGGAACCAATACACAGAGTTGATTCTAGGATGGAAGATAAGGGTTTTTTAAAATGGCTTTGGAGGATACTGCCTCATTCAAAAGAAAGGATAGGCAAGAGGAATGGAGATGGAGTGGTGATGGGGAATAACGTTATATATAAAGTACACCCACTCCTGTGAGTGTAACAGGAGTTAGAGTGGAGCCCCACCTTCCACCCCAAAGAATCTGTGTGAAGCTCAACACTGAAGGGCTTCACACTGGTCTCTCCCTCTCTCCTCTCCTCTCCTCTTTCTCTCTGTCTCTGTCCTCTCTCTTTTCTCTCCTCTCTTCTTGTCTTCTCCTCTCCTCCTTCCTTTCCCTCCCTTTCTTTCCCTTGCCTTCCCTTCTCTCTCCTTTTCGCTCTCTTGTCTATCTCTGATCTCCCTTATGAGAAGGACAAGAACAGGAGGCTACCTTCCACTCCACCACCCTAGTGAAATGGCCGTTACTCCTCCAAAGCAGCTGGCTAGCAGTTATCCTCGGTGAGCCTGAATCTGTACTTTGGGCCTTTTCTGCTTTGTTTCTTTAGCCGAGCACAGGCAACTGAACTTCAATCCTGTGATGGATTAAATGTAACCACGTGAGCCCTGAGTGTGAATCTAAGAGATAAAGACCTCCTCAAACCCTCAGTCAATGCTGGTTGTGGTTCAGGAGGTAGCCCATGTAGCTACTATGGTGCTTTTTTAGGCAAGATTCCCATCTGCAAGAGGAGGAACCCAACTCCTAATCTGGCTTCCCACAGGGCATGGACCTGAAGGGACTCGTTTGGGCAATGCAGAGCTGAGGAGAAGGTAAAATTCAGTGTCTCACAAAACTTCTCATGCTCTGATGTTTACCAGGAGAGAATAATCCTATTTACAAATTGGTCGTGTTTTTGGTAACGGCTGCGTAGCCCCAGTGCCACCGGCATTGATGGAGACAAAGGCTGGGCCCTGTCCCGTGTGAGGGGCAGGATGGGGTTGGTAAGAGCTGGAGAAAGGAGAGCTCTTCAGTCTCTTGAGTTCTTTTCAAGGGTTGAGTAGTTTCAGCCCTTCTGGCTTCTCCATTCAAGAGGGAAAATGGCCAAGGCCAACGCGACTTCAGATTGCTGAAGGAAAAGAGGAGCCTGGAGTCTCCATCATGTCCCTAGACCCAGCGCGCTACACGGGAGACTTGGAGGAATTCCTCTTTGGGCGGGAGCTAGGACAATCTCTTGGCCAAGCTGAGTTATCTCACTCCCACTGGGAGAGCTCCTTCCCTCTCTGGGGTCTGGCATATTTGGTCCTATTTGTACCTTCTCTGGTTTCAGTTTGCCACCAATTTGGATAGATGTGTTTTCTTTGATCATTGCTATGAGTGTTCATTGTAGAACTAAGCCTCTGATGTAAAGCCGAGGGTCATCCTGCTTCCCCACTCATGAAATAGGGACCACACGTTATCTCGAACCTGAGCACGTCCCCTCGAGTGATCACATTTAAGGAGTTAGAGAGGTGTAATTCCAGCTCAGGATCCCCTTTCTCTGAGCAGCCCCAACCTTTGGCTTCCTCTCCTGGCAGGAATGAAAGTCTCCCTTGGGAAAGGAAGAGAGGGAGAAGAGGTTAGAGATGTCTTCTAGGTCTCCCTTTGAGTCACCCAGTGTCACCTTCATGCTACATGTGGAGGCCAGTACTTACTACACAAGGCCCCTCTCTACATATGCTCCAGAGTGGGAGTCTCTGTGTGTATTAGCATTTCTTTTGTATGGAGGGAATAAATAAATAGCTGTCCCATACCTGATCTATTGTGTATGAGTGCCTTTTTGCCTTCTCCTTTTTTTTTTTTAAATTATTTTTTTAAACCCTTAACTTCTGTGTATTGGTTCCTAGATGGAAGAGTGGTAAGGATGGGTAATGGGGGTCAAGTGACTTGCCCAGGGTCACCCAGCTGGGAAGTGTCTGAGGCCAGATTTGAACCTAGGACCTCTTGTCTCTAGGTCTGACTCTCAATCCACTGAGCTACCCAGCTGCCCCCCTGCCTTCTCCTTTTATAGGGGACCAGAGACATAAGCCAAAGCTAATCTGGAAGTGGTTTTCTCTGAGTTGGAGGGATAAAGAATCAAAGAATGCAAGCAAAGAACCTGACCTTTCTCTTTAGAGGCCAGACTCCTTGAGGACTGAACCTAATCCATATTTGTATGGATTCGGAGATGAAAAGAGTCCTTGGGAGAGAGACAAGCAAAAACCATGGCCAGTTCTTCCAAGAAGTAACTTTTAGTCAAGAAATTACAGTGATGGGAGGCAGCAGGGTAGCTCAGTGGATTGAGAGTCAGGTCTAGAGACAAGAGGTCCTAGGTTAAATCCAGCCTCAGACACTTCTCAGATGTGTGATCTTGGGCAAGTCACTTAATTCCTATTGCCTAGCCCTTAAGTACTTCTTCGGCCTTGGAACTAATACATGGTATTGAGTCTAAGGTGGAAGATAAGGAAAAGGAAGAAAGAAAGAAAGAAAGAAAGAAAGAAAGAAAGAAAGAAAGAAAGAAAGAAAGAAAGAAAGAAAGAAAGAAAGAAAGAAAGAAAGAAAGAAAGAAAGAAAGAA
>NC_058133.1:509064792-509091150 GCF_016433145.1 Gracilinanus agilis | reverse complement strand
TGGGAGGATGATCCAGGAGGGGGAGGGGGGTCCGGGAGGGGCAGCGGCCACGCCTGCCTCTTGGCTGGGGTCTCCCCGGAGGATGGGGGCGGGGGCGTGGCCAGGCAGCATCCCGGGAGAGGGAGGAGGGAGGGCGAGCTCGAGCGCTGCGGGGACAGAGAAAGACTTGAGACAGAGAGGGAGAGAGAGGGGCGAGGGAGCCCGAGCCGGTCCCGCGGGAGAGCAGCTGCAGCGGCCCTGGAGAGTGAGCGGGCGGGTGGGCCGAGTCCCAGGTGATGGGGATGGGGATGGGGATGGGATTAGGGATGGGCATGGGGACAGGAGGGTCCAGGAGATGCTGGGGAGGCCGGGCAGGGCAGGGCAAGCGCGGAACGGGGAGCAGCCAGCCCCAGGACACCCCCACGCCGGGGGACTCCTCGCTGCTGAGAGCGGGAGGGCGTCCACACTACGCCCCCTCCCCTCCTTGCGCCCCGCTGTCAGCCGGGCTCTGCTATGCGGCAGGGGGACGGCCCAAGACCAGGGGAGGGCTCTCCTGGAATCTCGGACCTGCTCGGCACCCCGCGCCCGCCGTTCCAACTCTGGCCAC
Organism: Gracilinanus agilis; assembly: GCF_016433145.1. Taxonomy (NCBI): domain Eukaryota; kingdom Metazoa; phylum Chordata; class Mammalia; order Didelphimorphia; family Didelphidae; genus Gracilinanus; species Gracilinanus agilis. The sequence goes on along the minus strand of NC_058133.1, from coordinate 509,090,564 downwards.
CCCGAGGCAGGCAACAATGAATGAAGCAGCCCCTCCCTCCTTTCTTCCCCGCTTCTCCTTCCCTTCCGGGGCTAAGCGAGGCTGCGGCTGCTGCCACCCTCCTGTGCCCCAGAGGGACGGCGCATCTATTCTAGGCTGCCAGCTTTCCCTTCCCTGACTTCTGCCCCAGGCTGCTCCGGCCCGGAGTTTGCAGCCGCTTCCAACAGCTGGCAGCCGCCTGGGCGCCCTGAGGGGCCTGGGCAGGTACAGGGCAGGGTGGGGATGGAGACCTGGGGACAGTTGTGAGGCCTCCCCCTCCCCCCACCCAGCGCCCAGATGGTCTTCCCTCCCTGCTCCCTCTAGTTGATCATTAACCCTCTGGTCCCTGGTTACCAGGAGATGCCTCCTGGCCCCTCTCAGTTCCCCAGGTGATGGCGGGGAGAGCCAGGAAGCAGATGTTTCTCACCTGCAGGCTATTGCCCGAGTCCCTCCGACCCATGGAGCGCAAGGAAACAGCCGAGACTGTCTAGCTAGCGACTTCCCCTCGGGTTTGCCAGCCACCAAACTCCAGGGCCAGCTTCCCTGCCACAAACCCCATTGAAGCTCCACTTTCCTCCTGCCCCCCCCCCAGCACACCCCTCACCACTGCTTCACCTACTCCCACCTCCACAGCTGAGCCCCGCCAGGCCAGGAGGCAGGGGGGCACCATGCCTGGCCTCTATTGTCCGTCCACCTGGACTCCTCTGCCCCTCAAGGACTCCTGGGTCCGGGCCTGTGCCAATGGCCCTTGCTTGGGCCTCAACGCCCGCCTCACTTACCACAACCCGGCACCAGAGCCTGTGGAAGGTGAGATAAAAGGGTGGTGGCTAGAAACGAGAGCCAGATGGGGATGGGAAATGGAACGGGCTCACAAGAGTCTGGGGGAGCAGGGCACATGGTCAAGCCTCCATTGGTAGTCTCCAACCACTACAGGGGTGTTTGTGTATCCACTGGCGGAGGCAGAGGCCGAAGTGGTGTCTGGTTTTGAGGCCGAAGCGGCAGGAAGGCGGGTTTCCTTCCAGCTGCAGAGTCGCCGCCGAAGCCCCATGGAGCCCTGCTGCCAGGAGCTGTGTCCTGAGGCTGGCCTGCCCCGCCGGTGTGCCCAGGGTGAGGGGCCAAGGGAGAGGGACAGAGACAGGTGCCTAGCCACAGAGCTGGACACAGAGATTCAGATCCCTGGCCCCAGAAAGCCCTGGGATGGACTTGGAGGTTTCCCCCTTTTCTTCATCTGTAAGACAATGTGGTTGGCATAGACAATCCTGAAGGTCCCTTCCACCTCTGAGTCTTATGCCCTGATGCCTCCAGGGGATGTGGGCCCCTGGCTGCGATCTTTTGACACCTCGAACTTCCCACCCACCTCCCCTGGGGCCCAAGGTCAGCCCCTGCCAGTCTGCCCCTCCCTACCAGCCAGCTAGAAAAATCATTGTGCCAAGGAAGAAGGTTGTGGGCATTGGGTAGAAAGGGGCGGAATGGGCCCTTGGAGCATTTGGGGTCCAAGCAGCTCTGCCACTGTTACTGTAAGGAGGATGGGAAAGGAGTGGGAGAAGAAAGACCCTGGGCTCTGGATTGTCTGCCTGTGGCCGCCCTCTATAATCAGGTGTCAACTTCCCAATGCACTCCCTTCCCCAGCCTCTGCTCAGCAGCCCTCCCAGCGCTACCCCACTGTTCCGGGCACTCCCTGCTTCTCCTTGACCCGGGACTCCCCAGCCTTTACCCACTGCTTACTTGGCCCATGTTCATCGTCACCTCTCACCCCCCTCCCCAGGTCATTTGGTTCTCCATCCAGCCCAGGCTCGCTCCACGCTGGTGCTGCCCACTGGCCTCATTGCCCCCGAGGGGACTGTCACTGTGTCGCTGAGGAGCAGCCGAGAGCTTCACACGAGGCCAGACGGGGCAATACGGGTGGCCTTACCCTCCATCCTCACCCCCCTGGCCCCGTCCAGCCCAGCCAGACCCCCTGGCCTCTGTGACGACAGGTTGGGCCTATGGTGATTCTCCCACCTTCCTTGCCTGGGCTTCTCTGGGCCTCATTGGGGTGAGGAACAGTCAGCCAAGAGAGAGGGCAGGAGGCAGCTGGGTGGCTCAGTGGATAGAGAGCCAGGCCTAGAGATGGGAGGTCCTAGGTTCAAATCTGATCTCAAATACTTCCTAGCTGGAACCCCTGGACAAGTCACTTAATCCCCCTTGCCTAGCCCTTAAGACCCTTCTGCCTTGGAAATGAGACACAGTATTGATTCTAAGATGGAAGGTAAGGGAGGTGGGGGTGAGAGGCAGAGACAGAACAACAGAGGGAGAGGGAGTGGGAGAGAGAATGGGAGAGGGAGAGCTCAGGCATTGTAGCAATAATGGGCACAGCCAAAGCCCAGGAGAGGGATACATTTCAAGCACGGCTGGAGAAGAGTTGACTAAGGGCCTCACTCACATGAGCACTGCCTGACTCCTTGGGTTGGGCCAGTGCAGGAGGTGGGGAGGGAGTCATGCAGGGTTAGTAGTGATATGGCCCCTCCATTCCTTCCAGTCCTACCAGCTGCTTTGGGGTGGGCAGCCCCGAGGATGAGGCACCTGCCCTTCGAGACTCCCCAGCCCCCAGGGACATGTTCTGTGGCCCTGCCCGGTGCCCAGGGCCATATACCTTCTCCTTTGAGATGCTGGTGACTGGACCGTGCCTGCTGGCAGGTGAGTACCTTTCCCTGGGTAGAGCCAGCTGTGAGCAGCCACTGCCCAGGCATCTGCTCTGTCCCTTGATATCCCTGGGGGCAGGCAGGCAGCTCTGGACTTCAGAGGGGCTCTGGATTACTGGGAGAAATAAGAGAAACCAAAGAAAAACCCCTCCTTCCTTGAGAAGCCCCCTACAATGGGAGGGACCAGAAGTCAACCCCCCCCCAAAAAGATCGGGCAACCACCAGGAAAATAGCCAAGCACAAGGACACTTGGATGTAGCTATGCACAGCCTGCAGACACATACGCTCACCATTTGCTGACAATGATCAGCAAGCATTTATTATGCACCTACTGTGTGCCAGGGTCCCTGCCCTCGAGGACTTATGTTCTGTCAGGAAAGATGCCCAGTTGGTACAGAAATGTATTTATTACAGATAGATGTGTACACATATATGTCTGTGTGTACATATAGTATATATATCATTTGTAAAGTGTTGAGTTCATTTATTAAGTACCTATCATGTGCTTGGCAGCTAAGGAGTACCATAATACACATAGCACAGGGCTTGGAATCAGGAAGACTCATCTTACTGGGTTCAAATCTAAGCTCAGACACACCTACCAGCTGGATGACCCTGATTAAGTCACTTCATCCTGTTTGCCTCAGTTTCTTCATCTGTCAAATGAGCTGGAAAAAGAAGTGGCCAACCATTCCAATGTCTCTGCCAAGGAAACGCCAAAGAGTTAGATGTGACTGAATAACAGAAACAACAAAAATGTGCCAGGCATTGTGCTAAGCTCTTTACCAATATCATCTCTTTAGATGTTGTCATCCTCCCATTTTATAGTTGAGGAAAGTAGCAAAGACAAAGGTTAAGTGACTTGCCTAGGGTCTTATAGCTAGTAAGTTTCTGTAAAGGAGGTTTGAACTCTGTCTTCCTGACTCTGACCTAGTACTCTATCCACTTCAGCACTCGCTGCCTAACTTTGGAGGAATCCAGAGGTGTAGAATGAAGTGCATGAACTGAGTCTTGAAGACAACAAGAAATCTGGACAGATGGAGGCAGGGAGGGAACACAGAGGGGGCATAGGAGACGACCCAGATAAGGGAGATGAAGTGGATCCAATGGGGCAGGAGGGGAAGAAGAAGCCCAGCAGGGCTGGACCTCGAGAGCGGAAAGGGCCATAATAGGGAATCAAATCAAAAGGGAGGCTCTGAAGGGCTTTAATACCTGAGGGATGGATCTCTAATCCATCCCAAAAGTAAAAGGGGGTGCGTGGCCTGGGTAGAGTAGGTGGACAGGCAGACAATGGCACACAAGACTGGATGGATGAAGAAAGTAAGAGACAAACAGATGGTCAGAACTGAATATTTGGAAGTGTTAAAAGATTCTTGGGAGGGGTGGCATGAGACGAGAGGCTTAGTCCTGAGTGGGGCACACTGTTCCCTTCACTGGGTTCTTCATTTTGCCCAAGCTAATAGCCATGAGGAGATTTACAACCATCTTGCAGTAAGTTCATGAAACTTGCCACAGCCAACTATTTCTCCTACCTGTCTCCTATGTGACCTTGGGCAAGTCACTTCACCAGAGAAAAGAAGTCTCTGGACTGGCATTTGGCCTCTGAGATTCCTTCTAGGAGAGCTCCTGATCTGTTGTCCTAGGCCGGTTATCCAAATGTGTTGAATGCCAGCTCTCTGGGAGTAGGGACTAGCATCAGTTTTGACCTCTCTGTGCCCAACATAAAGCAGCACAGGACCTCAGACAGTGATTTGGTTGGGTCCGAAAGCCTAATGAGTAGCGTGGACAACTTAAACTCAGGAGGCTATGGGCTCAAATCCAGCTCTGGACACTTACTGGCTGTGTAACCCTGGGCAAATCAGTCTGCCTCTGAGCCTCTGTTTCCCCATCTGTAAAATGGGGCCGATAATAAAATATCAGTATTGCCTTCTCAGCACTGTTGTAAGAATCCAATGAAATAGTGTGTATAAAGGGCTTTGGAAAAGGTGCCATTTGGTTTTCTGGTGGGCACAAGCTTATGCTAATGCTCACTGCCTCATCATAGCTTCAGGATGGCCCAGTGTCCTTGGAGGCTCTGCCAGCCAAGCACAGGGTGGAGCACATCCTAGCAAGGCAGAAGAGCTTTGAGTATGTGTCTCTTGCTGGCAAGGATCAGCCCCGGGGATGGTGGGATAGATAGCTCGTGGCTCTAGTTAATTGCAGAGGGAGAAAATCTTTTTAGTCTCGGCACCAAAGAGTTTGCCATCAGTGGAGGGGGGCACGGAAGGCTACAACAACAACAAGACCAGAGGTTCTGCAAGTACTGAAAGGGAAGTAATACATGGTACTTGCCCTCTTAAGAGGTTCCAGTCTGGCAGCCCCAGTGGATGATGGGAATATCCTTTTTCCTAGGCCTTGGGGGGGGGGGGTTCTTCGCATCTCTCATTGGCTTACAGGAGATAATTTGTGTGCACTGAGGCAGCAGAAAGTGGGGAGCTGAGGATTCTTCCCCCTCCTCCTTTTTCCCCTTCCCCTTCTGCCCCTCAGGCCTGGAGAGTCCCTCCCATGCCCTCCGAGCTGATGCCCCACCTCATGCCAGTTCTGCCGCTACTATCTGCATCACCCTAGCCGAAGGGCACCCCTGTGACCGGGCCCTGGAGATCCTGCTGCATCCCAGTGGTGAGGGTCCTGACTAGGGCAGATGGGGCTGGGGGTGGGTCCCTGGGATCCTCTTTCAGTATGAAACAGGGCTGAAGGAGGTGGGCAGGGGGAGCCCAGCAGCTCTTAACTCCATTCCCCAGAGCCTCACCAACCCCACCTGATGCTGGAGGCAGGCGGCCTGAGTGCCGCAGAGTACGAGGCCCGAGTGAGGAGTCGAAGGGACTTCCAGCGTCTCCTCCAAAAAGACAGTGATGGGGACCGCCAGGTATGAGGGTGGGCTGAGTACATCGGGCTCCTGGGGGAGGGCAGTGGGGGCTGCAGATCAGCCATCCTGGCTCCTAGCTGTGCCTCCAATCCCAGCACATGAATCCAAGAGCTCCAATTCAAAGGCTAGAAAATCACAAAGGGAGGAAAGATAATCTGGAACACTCCACCTGCAGCTATGTGTGTGTGTGTGTGTGTGTGTGTGAATAGAGGTTTATATAGGGCTTTTGGGTCGCAGAAGCACATTAGAAACATGATCTCATTTTGCCCACAGCACTGGAGGTAATCCCCATTTTACAGAGGAGGAAACTGAGCTCAGAAAGGGCAGTGGCTTGCTCCATGGGCCCATCCTAGTGTGCTAATGACACAGAATCAGAGATGGATTTCCCCTAATGCCAAGGATCATTGATTGAGCTTGGAAAGGACCTTAGAAGTCTCCAGATCAAACCTTCTTATTTACAATCAAGGTCACACAGCCAATCACTAGCTCTATCCAGAGGTATTCCAATCTTGCTCTCAGAAGGTGAGGAGAGGCTAGCTAAATGGGAGTGCCTCTTGACTGGTTGGGTGACAAAAGGTCAAGAAAATGCAAAGCCCTCTGGGAGTTATTTCAAGGTTGCTAGGTGGCTTAGTAGGTAGAACACTAGACCTAGAGCTCAGAGATGCTGGGTTCAATCTCAGCTCATACTTCCTAGCTGGGTTAACTCTGGGGAAGTCATTTAACCCCCACTATCCATTTCTTTTTTTTTTTTTTTTTTATTTTTAAAACCCTCACCTTCCATCTTGGAGTCAATACTGTGTATTGGCTGCAAGGCAGAAGAGTGGTAAAGGTGGGTAAAGGGGGGGGGGGTTAAATGACTTGGCCAGGGTCACACTGCTGGGACGTGTCTGAGGCCAGATTTGAACCTAGGACTTCCTGTCTAGGGCTGGCTCTCAATCTATTGAGCTACCCAGCTGCTCCCCACTATCCATTTCTTACCGCTCTTCTGCCTTGGAACCAATAAACAGCATTGATTCTAAGACAGAAGTTAAAAAAAAAAAAAAAGTCCCTGAGCAGTGAAGGCAGGTGAGGCCCTCGGGGACTGCTGCTGGCTTCTTCAGGAGTCACAAGGAGGTCTGGTGTGCCCACACCCCTGAGGGGCCCCAGCCAGCCTTCCTTGGGTGACTCCGGGAGGCCTTTTGCTGTCTAGGTGTGGTTCTTGCAGCGTCGCTTCCACAAGGACATCCTCTTGAACCCAGTGCTGGTGCTGAGCTTCTGCCCAGATCTGAGCTCAGGGTCCCTGGATCCTGGCTCAGCCACGAGGGAACTTCTCTTCCTAGTGGACAGCCATGGGGCCGCTTACAAGGCCAGTGGGGTGAACAGTGAGTGGGGCTGCGGCTGGGAGCTGAAACTGGGGGATGATGGGTTGCGTTCCACCTTCCTAGAGGCAGCACAATGCCCTCTGATGCCCAGACACCACCCGGGTCTCCACAGGGCCCTCACTTCCCCCAATTGCCCCTCAGGAAGCCCTGCTCCTCGCAGTGAAGTCTCTCCCCGCTCAGACACTCCTCAACATTGCAACATTTGGTTCCTCTGTGCACCCACTCTTCCCTGGCAGCCGACCCTGCAACGATGTGAGTCCTGCCCTTCTCCCTGGCCCTGAACCCTCCAAACAGGAAACGTCAGGGGTCCAGCTTTCCTCCCAGGGCAAGTAGCTCATGCCTCTGATGCTGAGACTTTAAGCAGCTAACAAGCTCCCTGGTCCTCAGTTTCCCAATCTGTAAAATGGCCTGAGGTCCCTCCTGGCCCTTTACTAGGGAGAGCATCTCATCCATTCCCTTCTCCTCACAAGGACTTGTCCAAACTGACACACCGAGTGTTGGGGTGGGATAGAAGGGCCCCGGCCCTCTTCCCTTCTCTGTCCTAGGACACTGTGCGGTTGGCTTGTGAGGGCATTGAGGCCCTGCAGACAGGATGGGAAAGGCCCGATGTGCTGGCTGGGCTTCGCTGGGCCCTGGAGCAGCCTGGCCAACGAGGCCACCCCCGCCAGCTGTTCCTGCTCACCTCTGCAGCTCCTGCTGCTCCCAGCACCCACCAGATGCTCGAGTTCATGAGGCAACATGGGGGCATGGCCAGGTAAGGCTAGGGCCAGGCCTCCCCCCCCCCCAGCAGCCCAGCGGGCTTTGGTCCCTTGGGTGAGCCCTTCATCTGTCCATCCTGCAGGTGCTTCTCCTTTGGGCTGAATCCTGCCTGCCACCAGCTGCTCCAGGGTTTGTCTGCCCTCAGCAGGGGTCGTGCTCACTTTCTGGCCCCTGGAGAGAGGCTGCAGCCCACGGTAAGCCTGAGAGGGAGTCTGGCCCTCACCCTGGCCCCTTCCTTCCCTGCCTCAGCCATCACCTGCCCTTGGGACGCCCCTGCGAGACTGGCACATGGCTGGCTCTCCCCCAAGGGCCTGTATGTGGCAAAGGGTTTGGCAGGGGCTGGGCCCTGCTTGGTAACGATGCACCTTCCTCCCTGCATCCCTGCAGCTGGTTCGAGCGCTTCGGACTGCCCTGGAGCCAGCTCTGAGTGATGTTTCCGTGGACTGGTTCATGCCCGATACTGTGGAGGCCATGCTGACTCCTCGGGAGATCCCCACCCTCTACCCGGGGGACCGGCTGATTGGCTACTGTTCTCTCTTCCGTGTGGAAGGCTTCCGGCCCCGACCCCCGATGGTAACCAGATCTGGGGCCGGCCAGGAAAGAAGGGAGGGCAAGACATACCCTACTGAGCCAAGGCTCTGAGGCCGGGATCCTAGGGCAGAGCCCCTCTCAGTTAGGCGGCCTTGTTAAGTCTCTGCCCCCAAGGAGCTGCCAGTCTATCTATCAAAGGAACAAAAAGAGGCATGTAGGCTGTCTGAGCCCGGGGATCCTCACTGGCCTTTTCTTGGGCCCAAATCTCAATGGAAACCTTCCCTTTTTACAGCTTCTTCCATCATTCAACAAGCATCTGGTACTGTGCTGGGGCAGGTGGTGAAGGTGCTTACAGCCTAGCCAGGCGGGGTGGGGTGGGGAGAGGGAGAGAGACAGACAGAGTGACAGAGGGACAGAGGGAGGTACTCCCTAACACAGAATCGAAGGCTCATAGCTAGGGAAGATGAAGGGACCATCGTGCTTGCTTCTTCCTTAGGGTCAAGAGCACGGATGGAGAAGCTTAGGTGGTTCTGTGTTCCCGTCTCCAGAGGAACCATCAGCCACAAGCCACGGCACGGAGCCAACAGGGGCCACAGATGCACCGGAGACAGGCACAGCATCCGCTGGCCACTCCAGCCACTGTGGCCCCGGGGACTCAGAGCGGAGTGAGTGTGGATGGGAAGGACCCCAGGGGAGAGGGAAGGAGAAGCCAGAGGCCTACTCCTCCATCCTCCCAGCAGGTGCTGACCCCCCTACGGATCCAGTCACTGACCCTGGGCCAGACCCCCCATCAGATGCAGCCATTTGGAGGCGAATCTTTCATTCCTCCTATATCCGTGAGCAGTATGTCCTGACTCGATGTTCCACCAGTCCAGAGCCTGGCCCTGGTTCCCCAGGCAGCAGTGAATCCCCAGGATCCTGGGGCCCTGGCTCCCCTGAGAACAGTGCCCCCCCAGTTCTCCCTTCTCAGCAGGGCCACCGAAGCCTGGCTTGGGGAGACCCTGCCCCTGCGGCCGCCACCAGTCACTCATGCCCGCTGCCCCTATCAGCCCCATTCACGGTGAGACGAGAGCCAGGGGTGGGCAAGCAGAGGATAGGGAAGGACTCCCCTGGATTGGCGTCGAGCAGTCCCTCATCTTTTACAGGCTCCACCTCTAGCCCTAGAGAAGCCAGGCCAGGTTCCCAAAACAGCTTTCACAGGGCGCAGCCTCTCTACCCCCCAGGGTGGGAAGGACCCTATTCTCCACCCCCGAAGAAATAAGTCCTTGGGTGGACAGCTGGAGGAACAAAGCCCAGAGCAAGGGCAGCAGCTCCGCAGAAGTCTGGACGACTCGGGTAAGGGAAAGCTGATCGGGCTGGGCCAGAGCATTAGGCAGGCTGACAAAGACCCTATCGTGCTCCAGGGGGGCCTCGGGAAGTCCCTCCATCATCGATCCACGCCCGAGCTGGCTCCTCCTTGAAGTCGGGCCCCTTCGACGTCTCCCAGCTCTGAACGCTTTGGTCCTATAACCTGTCCTTCCTTCGCCCCCACAGGAAACCTGCTCTCCCCAACCCCCTTAGACTGGGACATGCTGATGGAGCCGCCCTTCATGTTCGCTCCCTCACCATCTGCAGGGGAGTCTGCCCCCTCCCCTACACCCCCACCTCCAGCCCAGCCCCCGCGATGCCACGTGGCAGTCCGGGCACTGCAGGACGGGCAGCCCATGTGCTGGGAGGTGGGTGCTGGCTTGGAGCCATTCCTAGGGACCCCAGAAGATTCTCGGCCGCCATCTCCCGAGAGGGGGGATGCCTGGGACCAAACCTTGCACCGGCTGACGGCGGCATCCGTGGTCCGGGACAACGAGCAGCTGGCCTTGCAAGGGGCTGAGCCAGGTGAGTGTGGCAAAGCCGGAGCGGCTGGGGCCGGAGGCGGCCGGGCTTCAGCCCTCTGACCTCCCGCCCGGTCTGGGCTCTGCAGGCCCCGTCCGCCGCTTCCGGCTCCGGGCCCTGCAGACAAGCAAAGCCACCGCCGCCTCCTCCCGCTTCACCTACCCTGTGGCCGTGGATGCCGTCACCCGTGAGGCCCTGCCGGTGGCACTGCAAATCCACAGCTCAGGTAGACCCTCCCGTAGGCTGCTGTCTCTTGGCCCAGACTGCCCCGGCCCAGGCGGCAGGGCTTTCTGGCCTCTTGTCTCTCTCTAGGCTCAGCATCTGCTTCCTCTGTGGAGCCTCCGGATGCTGCCCGACACCCTGAGGGTAATGCCCCGGGGCTCGGGTGGGAGGGCCAGACTAGGGGGCCGGAGGGCAGGGGGTCACATCGCTCCATTGCAGGGCCTGCGGATGATTCCTCGACCAGCTCCAGGGATTCTGAGAACAGCACCGGATCGAGGTACGAGGCCGGGGGAGGCACAGACTGGGGGGCCTGAGACCGGCGGCCCAGTGGGCAGGAAGGGCTCACTACCTTTCTGTCCCCAGGCTCAGCTGGCGGAGGTTTGGTTCTGGCCGGAGACTCTACAACCCAGAGCCTGAGCGGGGCCTGGCTGGGGACAGAGACAAGGACAGCAGTGACCACGACTACCTCCCGCTGGTGAGAAGCCAAAGGCAGGGGAGGGGAAGCTGACCCAGACCCCACGGTCGCCACAGGGGCTCAGGGCCGGCTGGCTCAGCCTCCCCTCCCCTGAACCTGCCCTCCGCCCTCGTAGGTGCGGCTGCAGGAGGCTGCTGGTTCCTTCCGCCTGGATGGCCCCTTCTGTACGGCGGTACAAATCCCCCATGAGAGGCTGTGCAGGGCCTCCCCCTTCCCGGTGCACCAGGCCACCCTCAGCCCAGCCTCTGCCTCCTCACCATGGGCTCTCCTCGGGTCGGGCTCTGGGGACGGGATGCTGGCTTCGGGCAGCCAGTCCCCCAGCACAGGCTCTGAGGGACCAGGCCAGGTGGACAGCGGGCACGGGTCTGACACAGAAGCCTCCGAGGGGGCAGAGGGCTCAGGGGGCCCCGACCTCCGAGGCCGGAGCTGGGCCACGGCCGTAGCCTTGGCCTGGCTGGAACACCGCTGCACGAGCACCTTTGGGGAGTGGGAGCTGGTGGCGGCCAAGGCCGATGGCTGGCTGCAGGCCCAGCGCCTGCCTGACCGGATGGACTTGGCCACCCTCAAGGCTTCCGCCAGAGGCCTGTTCTTGCTGCTCCGCCACTGGGACCAGAACCTCCAACTTCGCCTACTGTGCTACAGCCCTGCCAATGTCTGAGGGCAAAGCCTGGGGGGTGCCGTGGGGGCAGCCAGCCTGACAGAAGTGCCAAGGACATCCTCCCAGGTGCTCTTCGAGGGTCAGCACCCCCCATGCCTCCAAACCCGGCCTCTCTGGCCTCCCTCACTGCTCCATGCCAGAATTCTTCCACCACAGAAAGTGCCTGCTCTCCCTCTCCTCCCTTCACCTGATTCCTTTTCCCTCTGAGGCAGCAGCCACCTTGCTGGGCCTGGGCCTAGGTCAGGGCCACGGGGGCTGTGCAGAGGGTGGCTGGAGGAGACCACAGGCCTCCAGCCTCTATGGCGGCTGCAATAAAGTGCCTGAGGACCATATGAGTGTGCGCTTCTCAGTGGCTGGCTTGCTGCCTCTGGGAGGGCTGGGACTCGGGCAGTAAAGAGGTGTCCGAGGGAGGCCAACAGAGAAGGCAGGCAGCACAGGCTTGGGGCTTGGCCAGGTTTATTGGGGAGGCAGTTTGACAGGGACCAGAGTCCATCAACACCCCAGAGTCCGAGGCGGGGGCCCTAAGAGTTCACAGGGCCTTCTTGCTATGCTGAAGGGGCTGGGAGGCCTCGGGGAGGGTCTTGGAGCCCAGCCACAGCTGCAGCAAGATGACAGCATGGCAGAGGTGAAGGGTCGCAGAGCTACAGGACGTGGAGGGGTACGTGTTCCAGGAGAGCTCAATCAGGCCCAGCACTAATAACCTGGGGAGGAGGAGGAGCAGCGCAGGTAGCGAGCACAGCTCCCTCAGGCCCCCAAGTGCCATCCCTCCAGGCCTCCCACTTGGCCCTTTCCCTACCTGAGCAAGTGGGTGAGCCAGCGCGAGGGTGTTGCCCACAGGAGGTAGGGCAGCGTGTGGAAGTACCAGACGTAGAACTGGTAGTGGAGGGAGCGGCTGAAGCAGACCCCGATAAAGTTAGACGTGAAGAGCACCGAGACGATCTGTGCGCACAGGTCAAGGCCAAGGGCGGCACGAGGAATGAGACACACCTGCCCTCCCCCACCTCAAGCAGCCAGAAGCTGGGGAGGAGGCTCCCATAGGGCAAAGGATATGGTTAGCAGTGAGGGGCTGGGCTGGGGTCTTCCTCTTTGAGGGGTCTTTCAAGAGAGACAGGATGCTTTCTCCTGACCTGGAGAGGGAGGACTGTGACTTGCCCATCCCCTTACTTCTTCTTTCTTTTTTTTTCTTTCTTTCTTTTTTTTTAAGCCCTTGTACTTCGGTGTATTGTCTCATAGGTGGAAGAGTGGTAAGGGTGGGCAATGGGGGTCAAGTGACTTGCCCAGGGTCACCCAGCTGGGAAGTGGCTGAGGCCGGGTTTGAACCTAGGACCTCCTGTCTCTAGGCCTGACTCTCACTCCACTGAGCTACCCAGCTGCCCCTAATAAGATGCGCGTTCCCCCGAAAGGTTACTTCTTCTTTAGCCCCAACATGTACCCCATTCCCAAAGAGCCCCCAAGGGAAACCTTGGGGACCCTGGCCTGGGCCCCCTCCTCACCTGGGCCACCTGCAGAAGGCAAAGAGTGTCAGCAGACTGAGATGAGCTGCCAGCAGGGCCAGGTGGAAAGCCCGATTCAGGAAGAGCGCCTCAGGCAGGAACCTCCAGTTCACTGTCCATCGAAAGAGGAACTGCCGGCCAAGGTCAAAGGAGCGGGACAGATAGCCGGCCGGGTTCTCCAATAGGAAGGGCAAGCCCAGAGCCACCTGGGGACAGACACAACACGGGATCGGCTCTGCCCACCTGGCGTCTCCTGAAGGTGGCACCAGAATTCATTTGTTGTTCATTGTAGAACAGGGACAACCCTGGGAGGGTTGTTGTTGTTCTGGAGAACTCGAAGGGGCCAGGAGGCCAGAGAGTGTTTTAGAAGGGGGGGAGGGGGCACAGAGAATGTGTGCCAAAGAACTACTGTCACCCTGAAGAGGATTATTGGGAAGGGATCACATACCTGCAGGAGGGCGCAGATGCCCAGCTTGGGGAGGGCCCCTCGGAGGCCAAACTGAGATAGGAGGAGAAAGAGCAGCCCTGGTGCGAAAAGCAGCACATTCATCTTCACCGACACAGCCAGGCTGGTGCCCATTAGCAGGGGGGAAAGTGAGAAGTAAGTGCCTGGACACCCACATCCCCCACACAGCTAGGAGGGGGCTCCCCTGCCCTCCAGACCCCTATGGACACAGGTTACACACACAGCCAGCCCTCAGACATGTGCTAGCCTCTCCAATGGGGAAAAGGTTAGGGTGGAGCTGGGCTGAATAGCGTGCTCATCTCTGGGTGGAAGGAAGAGGCGCAGGAAGTGAAGGAAGGAGGGGGGTGGGGGGGATATGGAGGGAAGGGAAGGGGTGTCCTGCAATTTGCACAGACACACTCCACAGGCTCACAGTCACCAGAAGGGACTTCCAGGAGTGGGGGAGGCAGGTGGGAGGCAGGCTGGGACAGAAGGTCTGGACCTGAAACAGCCACATCCCCAGCCCCAGCGCTGGGAGAGCAGGAGGTTGATGCTGAGGAAGAGCAGGGCCATGGCCACAGGGTCATTGAAGAGACGAAGAACGAAGATGGAGTGGACCCGATAGGAGGCACAACACATGAAGAAAAAGACAAAAGGGGGCACCTGGAGAGGGGATAGGAAGAGCAAGTCAGAGACCCCTTCCCATTGTGCTTTCGCGTAACGAACTGGAGGAATTCCATGTGAACTGGAAAGACCTCCAGGAACTGAGGCAGAGCAAAAGGAGCAGAACCAGGAGAACATTGTACACAGAGACAGATACAATGTAGCATGATTGAATGTATTAGAGACTTTTCTACTAACAGCAATGCAATGACCCAGGACAATCCAGAAGAACAACACTATCCATATCCAGAGAAAGAACTGTGGGAGCAGAAATGCAGATGAAAAACATTTCCTTGATCACATAGTTCAATGGGGATATGACTGGGGATGTAGACTCTAAATGATTACTCAATTGCAAATATTAATAATATGGAAATAGTTTTTTTAAAACCCTTGTACTACGGTGTATTGTCTCATAGGTGGAAGATTGGTAAGGGTGGGCAATGGGGGTCAAGTGACTTGCCCAGGGTCACACAGCTGGGAAGTGGCTGAGGCCAGGTTTGAACCTAGGACCTCCTGTCTCTAGGCCTGACTCTCACTCCACTGAGCTACCCAGCTGCCCCCTGGAAATAGGTTTTGATCAATGATACATGTAAAAGCCAGTGGAATTGCTTGTTGGCTACAGGAGGGCAGGGGAGAAGGAGAGGGAAAGAACATCAAAAAATACCCCAAATTAATTAAATAAAAATTTAAAAAATTAATTAAAAAAAAAACAACCAATGTGCTTATTCCATCCTGGGTATTAAATGTCAGAAGCTGAAGGAAACATTCCCCACAAGAATCTTCTGTCCCTATTTAGGAGAAAAGGTTTGGATTCAAGGCCTTACCCTTCTTGTCTGGCTGTAGATTCGAAACACGAGCAGCAGTGTGGCAAGGTAGAGGCCCAGAAAGATGTGCTGGGCCAGGCGGATGTCAGTGCCTCGGTTTGTGGCATAGTAGAGCCCCATGAAGATATATACAAAGCCAGCAGGGTAGCTGGGGGTGGGGGGAAGGGGGCAAGGAGAAGAGGACTATCAGAAATAGATCAAGTGAATCCCACTGGTAACCCAGCTCAGTCCCTCACCTTGTCCCCTTGCCTGCCCCAGACTCACACAAGGGGCCCTGTGTCGCCTTTAAGTTGAGTGTAGTCATAGGTACCATTGATCACTCCCTCCACCTCAGCCATGTAGGCCTTCCAGTCAATCTCTGTGTCTATGAGAACATGAAATGAGACTTAGAAGTGAAAGGGGCATGAGTCTGGCACAACCCCTTCTGTTTTACAGAATAAGAAGAAACAGGGCAAGGAGGGAAAGGGAAAGAAACTTTCCTAGGAGAAGGCAAACAATGAACTTCAAAGAACTTAGGTCCTCTTGATTCCTGGGCTACACTGTCCAAGGTTATAAAAGTGATGGTAAAAAGGAAAACCTGTTGTAGAAACTACTGTGAAGCATTAAGCCACTATTTCTTTTGAAAGACCAAAAGCAAACCAGGAGAGCCTGCCCCAGGAGAGGACTGGTCTTTGTCCAGTGGTTGTGTGGGTGGGAAGACCCAGCCTCCTTTCTTCCAGCCCTCAGGCAAATTAACCTCAGTTTACTCATTTGTAAAGTCCTTCAATAAGACTCATCTTTCCAGCCCTTTAGGGTTGACAAAACGTGTTACCCATATGGAGGTCGTGTGGGTATGTATGATTGGCACCATTTCGCAGGTGTGGGAGAATGAGGCTCAGCAAGTCTAATCAAGGGGATAATGTTGAGTCTAAATCTGAAACCAGATCTCTTTCCCTAGACTCCAAGCACAACCCGCGGGACCACCAGGCTCTAAATCCTGCCCCCAGGCCTTGGTCCCGCCCCTCGAGCACCCATCAATTTCAGGCCCTCCCCAATCCTAGGCTTCATCTAGATCCAGCCTCCGCCCCCATCCCCTGACCCCGCCCCCATCCCCGCCCCTCCCGTCACTCACAGGCCACCCTGCGTATGACCCAGTGGTTGATGCCCACCTCCGCCAGGCAGAGGCAGGCGGCCACGAGCGGCGTGTAGCGGGGTTCTAGCAGCAGCAGCCGCCGCTCCTGCCATGCCCGCTTCAGCGGCGCCGGCCCCAGGCCCAGCCCCCAGCGCGCGCCGGAGCCGGTCCCGGTCCCGGCCGGGCCCCGCTTCCGCAACCCCGCCGCCATCTTCTCGGCGCGCTGCCTAATCCGATCCGCCTCCGCCGCCGGAAACCAGGGCCCGCAGCTGCGAGGTTCCGGAGCGCTAGTGAGCCTGCGCCGGCACCGCTGGGAGCCAAGCCCCGCCTCCCGATCTCTGATCCAGCCCAGCCCTGAGGGAGAGGCTGGCTCCCACCTCTGCGACGCCCTAATCCGGCACTCCCGATTAAGGCTCGTGGAGGACCTGGGTGTCAGCTCCGTTTCAGTCTGCCCTAGGGTAGCTATCTGTTTGACCTTGGGTCACCCCTCAATCTCTCCGAGCCCTGGGGTCTTCGTTTGTTTTTAAAGCCCCTCCTCTAAACATATAAGTATGTGATCCACCGGACGCCTGTCAGGAAGACCTCATTCTAAGGAGAATGTAAACTCCTGAGGGCAGGGCCTTTCATTTTTATGTTTGGTGACTCAGCGCCTGGCCCAGGGCCACCCCCAGAGATTAAAGCCCAACTGTGGACATCTTGGCTTTGCTTAGCTATTTACTGTTGTCTCCATTAGAATGAAAGTTCCTGGAGGACCGGCCAGGTTTTTGCTTTTTCTTTGTATCCCTGGTGTTTAGTGTAGGGTCTGGCACTAGGTAGACAGACAGACAGACAGGCAAGCACTTAGAGACAGACAGAAGGTTATAGGTAGATTGGATATATACTAGGTAGATAGTCTAGGTAGACAGACTAGGTAGTAGACAGAGAGGCACTGGATAGGCAGGTAGGCAGATGATCAGTAGAGAGGTACATGAATAGACAGGTAGATGTAGTAGATTGACAGAGAGAACATGTATTTAAGCAGTTACTAAGAGCGAGGCTAAAGTGTTTAATGGCTGCTTTGCTGAATGAATGAATGAATGTCGATATACATATGAGAAAACTGGGGGCAGAGAAAGAACTTTCCCGGGTTGTATAGCTACTAAGTGGCAGCAGCAGTCATCATTTACCCTTTCTAGTTAGTACATAGTCGTTTGCACATTGTTCCTCCGTTTAACAGGTGAGTTTCTGGAGGGCAGGGGCTGCTTTCGCTCTTTTGTACATAAGCCTAGTCATAACCAGCGCTGGCTGGCTGACTCCGGAGACCGCAGTGCGGCTGAGGCGCCAGCACCTGCATCTTCCTAGCTATCAGTAAGTACGTGTCACTTTCCAGGGAAGGGCGGTGCTAGGCTGCCAGCAAGCGGTAGCTATAGACAGAGAAGGCGGTTTCCAAGCCGGCAGGTTGTGCTAGTAGCACCTTTTCCAGCACGGAAGTTCCACGTGTTTCTGATGAATAAGCGACCCGGGAGGAGGAAACTGGAGGCGGCGATTCTAGGCCTCCATATCCAATTGACTGCCTTCGGTTAGGCTCCGCCCCGATCAGGGAAGTCCCACCTCGGGAACAACACCTCTAATTCTGATGAACTGCAGATCAGCCTAGGCCCCGCCTCCTCTCCGCTCCAATTGGCTGTTGCCCTCTCAGGCCCATGGCCGCACCCCAGCCGTAGTATGGCTTCCTCGCCACCGCTCCCTAAGAAGAACTCGGAGTACCGAGAGGCCCAGTATTGGGACGAGCGCTACCGGCACGCACGGGACACCGTCCCCTACGAGTGGTTCGGCGACTTCGAGGCCTTCCGGGACCTCTTGGAGCCCGAGCTGCAGCCGGAGGATCGGATCCTAGTGCTGGGTATGGCCTCGCGCGGGTCCCGGGATGGTGGGGCAGTGCGAGGAGAGGCGGGGCTTATGTAAATTAGGGGGCGGGGTTGAGGACACTGGGCAGGTTATATGAATAGAGATCTTTATGAAAGGGACGGTGCCGAGCAGGTTGAGGGCGGGCTGAACAAGTGGGCGGGGCTAATACATTGTATGAGAATGAGGAACGAGGGGGCGTGAATGAGTGGGGGGCGGGGCTAAATTAAACCTGGGGCGATGAGGGAGTTGGGCCAAAGGAAGGCTGTATTAAATGGGGACCGGTTTGGATGCTGGGCGGGGAGTACTAGAGGGCAGGGGTGAGGCTCTAGGGCTCCCGGGCTCAGGCTGTAAGGAAGGGTTGAGGGGTCAGCTAGGTGGACGGTGGATAGAACGCCGGCCCTGGAGTCAGGAAAATATGAGTTCCAATGTGGCCCTGGGCAAGTCACTTAACCCTGTGTCCCTCAGTTTCCTTATCTGTCAAATGAACTGGAGAAGGAAATAGCAAACCACTCCAGTGTCTTTGCTGAGAAAACCCCAAAAGGGGTCGTGAAGAGTCTGAGAGGACCGGAAACTACTGAACAACGACAAAGGAGTGGGGGGGGGGGAAGGGAGGTTTGAGGTTGGGCCAAGGAGGAAGGAGGTTCAGGGGTTCAGGGCAGGGATCAGGGAAGGGGGAAGGACTAAGGAGTGGTCTGAGAGGGAAGGGAAGTCAGGGGAGAAGGAAGACAAACTGAAGGGACTAAGGAGGGAATAAAGAAATGAGGTCAAGGGGAAGGAGGATATAATTCTGTCTAAGAAAGTTGATTGAGGGGGTAGGGAGAGTTGAGCCTCCCCAGGTCTTGGCAGTAAATAACTTTTAATGTGCCTCAGGGTTAGGCCTAGGGAGATCCACTGGCAGTAGACACCCAAAGTACCCTACCCCAGTAGAAGCCATCCCCACTGACCCAGGCTTTTTGAGGGCAATGATAGCTCCTCTCTGCCAGTCCCCAATTGTAGAACTAGATATTCAGTTCTGGGCCTCACAGTTTAGGAAGGTTGTGGACAAGGTAGAGAGTATCCTGAAGAGGGTGACCAGGATAGTGAGGATCATACCAAATGAACATCATTCAAAAGTAGCCATGATGTTTAATCAGGAAAAGATTTTGAATCCTTAGAATCACCTATTCCCAGACTTGAAAGGAAGCCAGAGGTCATCAGATGCAAATTGTACCTGAATAGATATTCTTGAGAAGAGGTCATCCAACTTGGATTTGAATACCCCCAGTGATAGAGAAATCACTACCTCCAGAGAGAACTCCTTTTATTTATGAAGGCAGTGAGTGGATAGTGGGTTGGACTTGGAGTGGGGAAGTCCTCTATTAGGGACTGGTTATAATTTATTTATTAGCTGGGTAATCCTGGCAAGTCATGACCTCACTGAGTTTCAGTTTCCTCATCTATTCAGAGGGAACAGTAATGAATTGGCTTGGGGCCTTCCCTCCAAGAGGCAGTATGATACCATGGAGCCTAGTTCAGCTCCTACCTCTGATGACTAGGCCTTATGTGGCCACTTAACTTCTCTGGGCCTCCATTTTCTTATCAGTCAGATGAGAGGGTTGGGCTAGATAGTGTCTCTGGTCCTTTCCAGTTCTGAATTTACAATGCTTTGTATCTCTGTTGCCAACAGCTATTCCAGGCTTCCTTTTCCCTATTTGTTTCATCAGTCATTTGACGTTAACACGTTGCTATTTCTATAAATTTTTAGTCTGCTCTCTGGACCCCTAACCTGATAGGCTCAGTTCTCTAGAGTTTGTAACCTACGAGGAGTTTTCTTCAACTCTTCTTCCTCTAGTATAGCCTAGTGGATAGAGTTTTCTTCTCTTTTCTTTTTTTTTTTTTTTTGATAGTTTTCTAGATGCTGAAAGCTAGACATGAGAGGAGCAACATTCTAATCTCCCACCTCCATTCAAAGAAGGTTAGTTTTTCCTGAAAAGATGTCCATAACACCTCCCTGATCTACCTAGTTAGTAATGGCATAAAAAAAAAAAAGAGTGTGGGCCTTTCTAGTATGACCAGTGCATTCCTTTCCTGTTGTCCCCAAATGAGACCATTTACACACAGTCTCTTAGGCCTGAGAGGCTAGAATATTGCCAGCAAGCAGCCAAAGTCAAGCTCCTTGAGCTGTGGCGTGGAAACTTTATCCTCTTCCTTTTCTTTGAAAATTAAAACACTTTTGCTCTTCGCCAGTCCTGATGGCCTCCCTCCTGTTCTCCAGGATCTGCAGCTCATAAGCATGCTAATGAGCACTTTGTCTCAGCCTGCCTGGTCACTGAAACTCATTGTACTTCCTTATTAGCTTCACTTACCTTGAGTTTTGATTCTTAACATTATTTTATTTTTTAAAAAAATCCTTACCTTCTGTCCTAGAATCACTACTATGTATTGGTTCCAAGGGAGAAGAGTGATAAGGGCTAGGCAGTGGGGGTTAAGTGACTTGCCCAGGGTCACACAACTAGGAAGGGTCTGAGGCCAGATTTGAATCCAGTGCCTCCTGTCTCTAGGCCTGGCTCTCAATCCACTGAGCTCCCCAGCTGCCCCATTATTTGTTATTTGGACCTTTCTTTCCTTTTGCCAGGTGAAGATACTCTGTCTGCCAGTGTAAATTACTAATTGTTCAGCTAAACACAGTCACAAGCCTGAGCAGTAAGGGATGATATGATTCTGCCTTGAAGTCCTTGGACAGTGGGAGGCAGCCAGGTCAAAAGAGATGCTGGACTAGAGTAAGAAAGACTCAAAAAGGAGTCCTACCTCAGACACTTCCTGGCTATGTGACCCTGGTTAAGTCACCTAATCCATTGCCTGGCCCCTGCCACTCTTTTGTCTTAGAATTGATACTAAGACAGAAGGTAAAGGGTTAAAAAAAATTAAGATTGAGTAGTTCTATCTTCTTATCCTCCTCTTTTATTATCATCTCATCTGCCTTGAGTTAAAGGTTTTGTCTCTTCTTTGATCTTCCTCTTGCCTCCAACATAGCTTTACAAGAGCTTTTTCTAAATGTCCATTTATTGCCAGTTTCAGTGTGTTCTAGGCTTTCGTGTTTCTGGAACAATTTTTTCTTATAGGACTGTCCTCCTCCCTCTTTGGGGGTTGGTTCATCCTCCCTGCCAGCCCTTGTTCTTGTCTTTCTGACCCCAAGGCCCAGTTGCCTCTCACAACTCTCTACCATGTTCCCTGGCCCCTTGGGTTCCTGGATTTTTTCCTGAGTAGCCCCCAAAAACTCTTCAAGTGACTCCCCTGTTTTCTTCATCAGAATGATATCTGTTTGGGCTTTCTGTTTCACCTTTGAACATTTCCCCTCTCTCATAGGCCAATGTCTCTCTCTCTCTTTTTTTTAAACCCTTAACTCCTGTGTATTGGCTCCTAGGTGGAAGAGTGGTGAGGATGGGCAATGGGGGTCAAGTGACTTGCCCAGGGTCACACAGCTAGGAAGTGTCTGAGGCCAGATTCGAACCCAGGACCTCCTGTCTCTAGGCCCAACTCTCCATCCACTGAGCTACCCAGCTGCCCCCAGGCCAATGTCTCTTGCAGAATCCCTGGCCTTTAAATCCTCCCTGGTTTTCTCCTGGCTCTTCCCAAATTGCTGGTTTGTGTCAGCTTGAACTTAGTTTTCTTTGCCTCCTTCATCATGGATTTGGTGGTTCTCCTCGTCGGTCAGAAATCAGGTCTTCATCATTTCTTCCACCTTTTGAAGCACGTGGCTGTCATTGCCATAAGTCAAGAGTTTGTCAGCCTCCCCGCTTTTGTCAGAGAGCTCTCCAGCGCTAACCTGCCCCAAATAGTTTTATGCCTCTGGACCCGTTTCGTGATTTCCTTCTGTCCAGGTATGTTCTAATACACTCACCCAGTGTTATGGTACCTCTTCCTTCCTGGGCCCACCATTTCCAACATCATTATCATCATCAAAGCTTACAGAACACTTGATACACATTATCTCATTTGATCCTTGTGACTTTGAGAGGTAGGTGCTCTTATTACCCCCATTCTACAGATGAAGAAACTGAGGCTTACCTAGGATCACCCAGCCTGGAAGTGACTGAATCAGGATTCAGATTTGGGTCTTATTGACCCCAAGTCCTAGTTGTCTCCTACAGCTCTCTAGCGTGTTCCCTGCCGTATAGTATATCTGCTTAAGGTATGATACCTCTCCGCTTGTGTCCATTCTGATCCTTTTACGCTGAGGCCTCGCCTTCCAGAGCCTATTCCAGCCCTAAAGCCCATCTTTGAGAATCTCTGGTCTTGGGTGTTATAGACTTTATACTCTGGGGCTTAGGAGGGGGTTGGCCCCCCGGGTACAGAGCTAGAGGCAAGGAGGGAGTATTCTAGGCAAGCAGAGGCTTACATTTACTCCATGGGAGGAAGAGCTGCCTTGGGAGGCCAAGGATGTTGTAGAAAGGGAAATCCTGCTGAGGGAGGGAAGTGGGACTAGGGGCTCTTGACATTCCCTGCTCTTTCTTTTCTTTTTTTAAACCCTTAACTTCTCTGTATTGGCTCCTTGGTGGAAGAGTGGTAAGGGTAGGCAATGGGGGTCAAGTGACTTGCCCAGGGTCACACAGCTGGGAAGTGTCTGAGGCCACATTTGAACCCAGGACCTCCTGTCTCTAGGCCTGGCTCTCCATCCACTGAGCTACCCAGCCGCCCCCGACATTGCCTTCTAACTCAAGATTCTGTGATCTCCGCAAAGCCTCTGCCCTCATCCTCCCCTTTCTTACTACTCTCCCCCTCCACAAATCACCTTGTATTTGCTTAGCTTTGTAGATCTTTTGGTAGCCTGGACACCTCGCACAGTGCCTTTCGTAAAGAAAACTTGTAGTAAATATTGAATTGATTCTCTTGTGCGCAGGGACGTGGGCTGGCAGAAGGGACTCATCTGGCCTCATTGGCTTGTGGAGCCTACAGGGCCAGAGGCCGAAAGGGGAGGCTCCAGCATTCTTGTATGGTGCCCCCCATTCAGGCCTCCCTTCCCCCCAGAAGGCTGAGGGGGTTCTCTCCTTCCTCCTGAGGCTGTCCAGGCTGTCCACAGGGCTGGCCCTAGTCCTTCCTGAGGGGGGGCTCCCAGAGAATTAGGGAGATCCCCAGAGCTGATCTTTTGATCCTGTTACTGAGGCTAATGCTGATTAAAGGAGCCCTAAGCCCCAAAAGAGACCTGCAGCTCTGAGGAGGGAGCAGGCATGGAGCCAGAAGGGGAGAAGGGGAGGACCAGAGGCCAAGCAGGACTCAGAACTCTTCCCCCCCCCCCATTTTTTCCTCCTTCCTTGTAGGCTGTGGGAACAGTGCCCTGAGCTATGAGCTTTGGCGCGGGGGCTTCCCCAATGTGATCAGTGTGGATTACTCTCCAGTCGTGGTGGCTGCTATGCGGGACCGCTACGCCCACGTCCCCACGCTGTGCTGGGAAACGATGGATGCCCGAGCCCTCGGTTTCCCCAATAGCACCTTTGATGTGGTACTAGAGAAGGGGACCCTGGACGCTCTGCTGGCCGGAGAACGAGACCCCTGGACAGTGTCTGCCGAGGGTACCCAGACTGTGAAGGAAGTGCTCAGTGAGGTGAGGAGAGGGCCAGCAGGGAGTTCCCCTCTAACAGGCCAAGGATTAAGCCATGGAGGAGAGACAGGGAGGCGGGAAGAGCACTGCCTGAGGAATCAGAGTGCCTGGAACCCTAGTTTCTGCTGTGACACCTTGGTCCAGTCTCTTTCCTTCTCTAGGCCCGTTTCCTCATCTGTAAATGAGGAGAGGGATGGCCTTGCCCCTCCCCCTCCCCCCCCCCCAGTGTCCCAGAGCAGAAAGAATAGAGGATTAGAGGGGACTTGGGGACAATGGAGAAAGCAGGAGCAAAACAGGTTAGTTCTGTGAAGTGGTGGCCCGGGTGTTGGGGGAAGGAGGTCCAGTCCCTTTAGCTGCCCTCCTCTTCTTGTCTCAAAGTCCACCTACCACCGCAGTGGCCCAGGCTCGGGAGATTCCTGCAGCTTAGCCGGGGCTGGGGGACCCCACTGACCGCCCATCCATTCGCCCCCTTTAGGTGAGCCGGGTGCTGACCCCTCAGGGCCGCTTCATCTCCCTGACGGCGGCAGCTCCTCACTTCCGTGCCCAGCACTACGCTCAGCCTGACTACGGCTGGTCTCTGCGCCATGCATCCTATGGCAGTGGGTTCCATTTCCATTTCTACCTCATGCACAAAGGGGGTGAGCTGAGTGCAGCACAGCAGGCCTTGGGGATCCGGCTGCATGCCCCCCCCAGCCCCCCACCCTCACCCCACTTCCTCCAGGATTCTGACCAGGAAGACTTCCTCAGTGCCATAGAACTCTAAGGGCCGATTCTGGCCCCCTCGGCCAAGACCGACTGCTTGGAGGCTGAAGATCCTGGCCCTGGATGGGGGCCTGCTTCAGGCTGGGACCCCCTGGGGGTCCAGAGGCTGGCCTGGGCCCCTCTGCTTTCCAAGCCCCCCCCTCCATCCCTTCTGGCAATCACTGGTTTCTCTGCTCAGGCCCCCCTCCTCCAGCCAGACTTTCTGCATTCCCAAGATGAGGTCCCTGGGGCGGCAGCCTGGCACAACTCTGACCTCTTCAGTGTGACTTAATGGAGTCAGGAAAAACCTGGTCTTGGGGCCCCCCCTGGCTGGGTGGTCTGGGGCAAATCCTCAGTCTCCTCATCTGTAAAATGGGGGTCCCTACCTCACAGGGTTGTTGTGAGGCTCAAGTTAAATCGTGGCTGGAAATCCTTGGCAAGCTTTTTCAGAAAGAATTGTCTGGTGGTTCTTTTGGGGCTGGGCAGCTGCCTGTGCCAGTGTCCACAGTGACTCATTATGACTCAGACCTGGGCCTGAAGATCCCCCAAGCCAGGGACTGAGGGGGGGGGAGGAGACGAGGGCATCCCGTCCCTGGGGCTCCCCTTCCCCCCAGAGGGCAGGTGCCTAGGACAGAGCCCAGAGGAGCCCACGGGAGGGAGCAGCAGCAGCACCAGCAGCAGCCAGGCTCTCTATGCACAGATCTGTGTTTATTCACGCACTCCTGGTACAGTGAGGGGGGAGGGGGCATTTACAGTGGGGCATCCCTGGGGCCCCTTTGGCATCATCCCAGAGGCAGTGCATTCCCCAGGGACAGGGAGGAATGGAGTCCGAGGCCGAACCCGGGAGGGGGGCGGGGCGCCGGGGCTGCCTCCGAGGATCTGGGCAGGCTGGCCGCGCGGGACCGAGGGGAAGGGCGTCAGGGGTTCCCGAGGTCATTGCCCGAAGGCTGAGACCATCCGCCAGGCGCGGACTGTCGGGGCCCAGCCCGAGGGGCTCAGGAGAAGATTCAGTAAACCGAGAATCGGATATAAAAATACAAACGCGCTAAGGCAGAGACGCCTTAGAAAGAGGCTTCGGAGGGGGACCCGCCAGACGCAGGGAAGGGGGAGGGGCGGTGCCTAGGCTGGGCTGGGGATGACGACCCCCCCCCCCCGGCTACACTCCGCGGGGGGGGGGGGGAGAGGAAGCTCATGCATGCCAGATGCAGCCGAACGTCCCTGGGCAGGGCGGCACGGAGGGACCCGAGGCCAGCTAGCTGCTGAGCTTGCAGACTGGCTGGAGGGAAGGGGCCGTGCGGGACAGGGCGCGGGGAATGAGCAGCGACAATGACACGTCCGCGGCACGGGGCGCCACGCGTTTCTCTGTCCGTTTCTGTGTGCGGGGTGGGGCCACGGCCCGAGTCCTAAAGTGCATGAGCGGGGCGGGCCGGGGGCCGGGCGCTACAGGGGCTCCTGACCGGGCCGCGCCGCCACCTTGGTGCTGAAGCGGACAGCTCCGGAGCAGCGAGCAGCGGCGGCGGCCCGGGCGGAGCCGCTGGGTCCTGAAGC
>NC_058133.1:509013987-509061184 GCF_016433145.1 Gracilinanus agilis | reverse complement strand
CTCCCGCCCCATCACTGCAGCCATAGGCGCTCTTCTCTGCCGCCTGTGGCCGCCAGCCCGCCAGCCCCCTCCGCACCTCGCTCCCCTGCTGCCGAAGTCCCGGGCACCCGAGGTTACACTCCCCCTTCCCACCTGAACGCAGCCGACCCTGCTCCTCCCCGCCCCCCGCCCCCTAGACAGCTTCCAACGTCCCAGCTCGGATGCCAGCCCCTTAGCTAGACGAGGCAGGCTCCAGAAGTCTCGGGAATGGGGGCACCGGGGAGCTGGTGAAGGACGCAGAGCCGCGGATGGGAGGGGACCCCTTCGCGCGCCCCGATTCCCATACCCAGATCTAGGCTCCGATCCCTGGGAGAACCTGGAGCTGCGGCAAGAGCAGCCCAGCTTGGGGAATGGAGTAGATCGATAGGATGGGGAGCAGACTGCCCTCTCTGGGGCGGGGGGAGGGGGGCATCGCAGGAGGCTGGTTTCTGGGTCAGGCGGGTGGGTCCCAGGCCTGCCTACCTCTCTTGGCTCGGCCGATCTGGCCCAGCTTAGGGGGCCGTTTGGCTTGGTTGCCCGCAAAGAAGGAGTTGGTGTCCTGGAGGCGGCAGCTGAAGGAGAGATCTGAGCCCTCTGGGTCGGCGCCGAAGCGGCCCATCTTGTCCTCGCTGTAGGGGAGGATTTCCGACATGGTGCAGGCTGGCTGGCAGGAAGACCGAGCGAGGACTACTGTGGGGTGTGTTGCGTGTGTGTCTGTGTATGTGTGCCTCTGTGTGTAAGGATCTGCGTGTGTGTGCGTATGTATGTGCGTGTGTGTGCGCGCGCGCCGGTGTGTGTGTCTGTGTGTGCGTGTGTGCGCGGAGCGGAGCGGAGCCGGGGGGCAGCCCGCGGTCTAGCTGGGAGCAGCGCCTGCTAGCCAGCCCTCCTCGTCTTCCTCCTCTTCCTCCTCTTCCTCCTCTTCCTCCTCTTTCTCCCAGTCCGGAGTGAGCGCGGGGCCGAGGGAGCCCTACATCATAAGGAAAACTGGCGGAAGGATGAAGTCATGCAGCATCCGGGCCTGCGATGGGCCAGTCGGGCGACCAGGCCCTCCCCTAGCAGCCCTCAGTCTCCCCAGGCCGCTGGGCTGTCTGAGCGGACTGAGAAGCTGGCGAGAGCGTAGGCAGGAGGGCGGGCGGGCTGAGAGGCGGGTGGAGGGCACGGCGCGGCGGAGCCCAGGAGGCGGGGGCGGAGGCGGCGAATGCGCGAGCTGAATGACAATGAGAGGCCGGACTGCGGCAGAGCTCGGCTGGCGGGGCGGGGCCGGGCCGGATGGGGGAGGCAGGCCGAGGCGGGCGGGGGGCCGAGGGGGAGGGGGGCGGAGAGCCTGGGGGAGGGGCCGCAGCGGTGGCTCTGCTCTGGAGATCCGAGGACGGGAATCTCGGAAAGATGGGAGGGAGAAGGGGGCCTTGGTTGGCTCAGCCGGGGTGCAAGCCTCGCAACAGGTGGCGGGGGCTTGGGGGCCTCTGGGGAGCCGGGCTTACGCCATTCACTGTAGCAGCCTGGACCCCCTCCACTAGTTGAAGTCCAGCTCCGGGGTGGACCCTGGCACTGGGCAGGGGCAGAGCTCCGCTGCGAGCCGGGGGCGGGAGGGTAAGCGTTTGGGATCTCCTTGGACCTCCCTTCTCGCTTCTCCCGATCTATGGTGCTCCCTTTTCTCTCCTCCCCAGGAGGAAAGAAGCTAAGGCTGTCGGGCCTCCCTCCCCCCAGCCTTGCTGGGTTATGGCCACGCTCCCTTGTCCCTCCTTTCCAGGAGGATTCTTCTCAATGGCAACGCACCAGGACTCACACACTGCCAAGCCACAGTTTCATTGAGCCGGGAGTGGGGGTGGGAACAGCCAGGAGCCAGCGCGCCACACCGGAGGCTGCTTCCACCCCTGCCCACCCCCAGCCTGTCCCTCCCCCACCCCAAGCTCCTGCCATCTAGCCTACGGAGCTGTCACCGTCACCGGAACCGCTTACCATGCGTGACACGCAGGTGTGCACGTGGGACTGGGCCTCAGGAGGCCTCGGCCTGCCCACCTTCCTCCTCTCTCCCGGCGTCACACCTTGCGTCTGCCTGGCTGGGACACGCAGATACACCGTGTCCCAGGCACAGGCCCGCAGTAATCACAAATAATGAGGAGCTGCCAGAACTCACTTCCAGGAAGCCCTCAAGGCACTGCCTGTCTCCACTCTGTGTTCACCTCCAGTAGCTAGCCCTGATGGGGGTGAGGCATGGGAAGAATAGACCTTCAGCCACACTTCACAGGTGAGGAAACTGAGTCCCGAGGAGGCCCAAACACTCATCAGAGGATCTAGAGCTAATGGTTCATTAGGGACTATTGAGTTCAACCCTTTCTTTCTTTTTTTTTTTTAACCCTTACCTTCTGCCTTAGAATCAATACTAATTATTGATTACAAGACAAAAAGGTGGTAAGGGCTAGGCAATTGGAATTAAGGATCTTGCCCAGATTCACACAGCTTGGAAGTGTTTGAGGTCAAACTTGAACCCAGGACCACCTACCTTCAGGCCTTATTCACTATCTACTGAGCCACCTAGCTGTCTCAACCCTTTCCTTTTATAAAGAAGCAGAAGTTCTGAGAAGGGAAGGGTCTTGCCTGGGGTAATTTAGCTTAGCTGAGTAGGAGAGTCTGGATTTGAACTCAAGTCCTCCTATAACCCCAAAGCCAGTGCTCTTTTCACCAGCGCCACCATTCTGTGGTTCCCAAAGTAAGAAGAGAGGGGTGGAAGACGTGAGTTCTATTCCTGATTCTGAAGCTTCCTGAGTTGGGTGACCATGGTGAGCCAGGCCTTGAGATGCGTCCTGGGTTCAAATGTGACCTCAGATACTTCCTACTTATATAACCCTGGGCAAGTCATTTAACCCCCATTGCCTAGCCCTTACCACTCTTCTGCCTTGGAGCTGACACATATCAGTTCTTAGAACTGGATTGATTGGAAGGCAAAGGTTTACATAAAAAAAATATTTTGGGAGACACCCGGGTAGCTTGGTGAATTAAGAGCCAGGCCTACAGACAGGAGGTCCTGGGTTCAAATCCAGCCTCAGACACGTCCCAGCTGTGTGACCCTGGGCAAGTCACTTGACCCCCATTGCCCACCCTTACCACTCTTCTGCCTTGGAACCAATACACAGTATTGACTCCAAGACAGAAGGTGAGGGTTAAAAAAATTTTTAAATACTTGTTGATTTATTAACTCATCATTCGTTCAGTCATGCCCAGCTCCTACTCCTTTCAGTCCCAATGGCCAATTTCTGAGCCTTCTTCCCTCGTCTGTGGCCAGAGCTTGTTGAAAACATGTACCTCTTCCAAAGACACATCCCAGCATTCCCTTTGTGCTACAGAGTGCCCAATACTGGATCCCTTCTGTAGAGAATGTATACACTGTATGCATCCAGAAACATATAGGCACAAGCCCGGGGACAGACTTGTTTTCTTCATTGGAGTACCAGCCCAACTCTGCTCTTTTCTTGCTGTGTGCCCTGGCGCTAATCACGTGCCCCTTGTTGGCTCAAGATAGAGTTAAAGTTAACATGGCCCACCCTAAAGGGATATGGACGATGATCCTGCAAAGTTGCCTGAGAAAGAGCAGTCACACATGGAGGAGGAAAACGAAGAGAAACGAACTGGTCGAGAAAGCCAAGAGGAGAGTATCTAGGAGAAAGCGGTCGCATGGGCTACCGCAAGCTCCAAGAAAGTGCCGCCAGTGAAGAAGTGGCCACGGTCTGGGCTTTCACAAATTCTACTTATTGCTTCTAAGAGCTTTCTGGGTGGGGCAAGGTATATTGGGGACAAATTTATGAAAAATCCAAAGAGTGAATTTAAAAAAAAGAAAAGGAAGAGGAGGTATTTGTCAGGCCAAGTGATAGAGGCCTCCAAGGTCCGATTCTGAGACCCGACGGAAAGAGAATAAGGTTGAGGACGATGAAGCAGAAACACATAGAAGAGGGGAAGGAGGGACCTCCAGGCGGACGATGGCCTCAGTCATCTCTATAGAATGAGGGCTGTTGGCCTAAAGGGAGAAGAGAAGGTTTCCAAGAATGACTCTGAAGAATGTGCGAGATAATGTTGTTCATCTTTTGTTTTCAAAGAGGACCAAAGGCATCATGGGATGATTGCTGGTGAATTGGACGGAAGTGAGGCAGAATTGCTCACTCTCCCAGAATCACCGCCATCCATTGGCGAGGCAGAAGCCAGGATGACTGACTGTCAGCGGCCCGCCACACAGGATACAGGGGATGACCTGGGCCTCTTGGATTGTCTGACCAAGCTCTAAGCACTCCACAGCTCCTGCTTTGGCCACCTTCATGGCCACCGGATCAAATTGTTCTCATTTGCCCATTCCACCGGGGGAAGTCTTCACCCACTTGGAGCAAACATCCCCCGAGCTGGGTTGGAGGGCTGTTGGCTATCCTCCACATGATCTAGCTGTCTCCTGGGATGTGGCTGCTGTGTATGCTACAGTTACTCGCAGCCATGGGTGACAAGTAGACACCAAAGCTCATCAAGCCCTCACACCACAGGTTCCAGTCCTCCCCGCACGCCCCATACACCTCCACCTCGGGAGACAACAAGAATGGAAAAGATTGGTTGTCCTTCTGTCTGATCTGAGGGGATCAAAAGCAAAAGTCCACTGTGTGACCCTGGGCAAGTCACTTGACCCCCATTGCTCACCCTAACCACTCTTCTGCCTTGGAGCCAATACACAGTATTGACTCCAAGATGGAAGGTAAGGGTTTAAAAAAAAAAAAAAGCAAAAGTCCACCCAGGACCCAGTCAGTATGGTTTGGCAGCATCTAGTCCCTCTTTTTTTTTTTTTTTTTTTTAACCCTTAACTTCTGTGTATTAATTCCAAGGCCGAAGAGTGGTAAGGGTGGGCAATGGGGGTCAAGTGACTTGCCCAGGGTCACACAGCTGGGAAGTGTCTGAGGCTGGATTTGAACCCAGGACCTCCCATCTCTAGGCCTGACTCTCCATCCACTGAGCTACCCAGCTGCCCCCCATCTAGTCCCTCTTGATG
Organism: Gracilinanus agilis; assembly: GCF_016433145.1. Lineage (NCBI taxonomy): Eukaryota > Metazoa > Chordata > Mammalia > Didelphimorphia > Didelphidae > Gracilinanus > Gracilinanus agilis. The sequence continues at coordinate 509,056,146 of NC_058133.1, read as the reverse complement.
AGGGGAGAAGGCAGAGACAGGAATGATCTTGGGTTTTGACTCCTGTCGTTTTTTACAGAGTGCTTTGGAAGGATTGTCAGAGCAGTTTCAGCTTTGCTGCTACTGAGCCACCATCTTGGCTCTGCCCTGTAGGAGGAATGATCTTGGGATGAAGGTTAGGGTGGGAAAAGTTAGAGACAATTAATTCAAAGGGTCATTCTGGAACTGGGGGCCTGTAAAGCTAGGCATATAATGTTGGTTAGCTTTGCTCTATTTTTCCCCCCTTCCTGATAAGGGATATCTCTCTGGGAGGGGACAGCAGGAGGGACATATTGGGAAATGGAGGTAAAGTAACAACAAAAGATATCAATAAAAGGTGATTTAAAAAGAAATCTGTGAGAATTTGTTGGAGGAGGGGAGGGCTTGCTATTATGGATCCATTAACGAACTAGTGGTTAGTGGGCTGGACTTTGAGCTGGGAAAACAGGCTTGAATCCTGACTGACACTTACTTGCTTTGTGATCTTAGGAAAGTCATTTAACCTCTAAGTCTCAATTTCCTTATCTATAAAATTGGGATAATAATAGCACATTCTTCATTCCAAAAGAAGATGTTTATTAAGGACCTATACATGTTCCCTACAGTTTTAGGCTCTGGAGATGCTGTCAATAAGCGTTTATTAAATATGTTGCTGGGCATTATGTTAACCACTGGAGATGCAAAGAAAAACTGCAGAAATCTGCCCTCCTGGAGCTTACATTCATTCGAAGGGGAGTGAGGTTAGGGGTGGTGACAACACATAAACAGATGGGAATAGCTAAGGTAAATAGAAAGTAACTTTAGAGAAGAAGGTGGGAAAAGCCTCCTGCAGGAAGTGCCATTTAAGCTGAGTTTTAAAGGGAACGTGGGTTTCTAAGAGGTGGAGAAAAGGAGGGGAAGGCATGAGAGAGAGCTTATGCAAAGATATGGAGAGAGGAGATGAAGTCTTGTCGGGAGGAACAACCAACGTTTGCTGATCAGAAGCCTGGGAGATCATCAAGTCCAACCCTCTTATTTTACATCAGGAAGTTGAGGACCAGAGGGGTTCAGTGATTTCTCCAGGACCACTGAGGTAGTAAATGGTGGATCCAGGATTCAAACCCAGGACTTCTGATTCCAAATCCATCATTTCCCCCCATTGTGCTACTCTGCCTCCCTTTAGAGCAGGAGTTCTTCAGCTCTTTGTGTGTATCTTTTATGAGTAGCACAGAAAAATCACATGTCTATGATGTGGTGGGGGCAGATCTGGATTTAGGGGGAGTCCTGAGGGAAACTCCAGGGGGGCCCCTTGCAGATTTCTAAGTCTATATTTCTGTTTAAATCTTTGGAAAGGATCCAGAGGATCAATAACGGTTGAGAGAAATAAACACAAAACATTCCCTCCCACAAACAGACTGAGTCCACAATGGCCCTTTCTTGGTCATCTGGGTGTTCTGTGCCAGGAACAATTTGTGAAGAGATGGGAACAGTGGAATGGCTGGGGAAAGAGACCTAAATTGGGTCGTCATTCAAACTCCTGGACTTCTCTTGCCAAATTCTTGTACCCTGATTAAAAAAAAAAAAAAAAAAAAAAGATGGAGTGACTCAGTGCATCAAAATAAAACCAAATCAGCTCCTTTAAGGAATGACAGGAGAGAGATGCTTGTGCATAGCCTCCAGCTGCAGTAGCTGCATCTATGATTTCACTGGGGTGGTGTGCACCCTGTGGCTTAAATATATAGATGAGGGGAACGAGGGACCTCATGGCAGATCTTTCCACCAATTCTTCTGGAGTCTTAGTAGTCTAGGGCAGAGCCAGATTAAGTGAATTGTCCAAGGGCACAAAGTTCATGTGCATCAGGAGCGATCATCATGGCAAGTATTATGGAAGGCAAAAACAAGAACCAAAACCTTACAGGTATTTTCTCAAGTGAGTCTCCTAACAATTCTAGAAGGTAAATTATCCCTCCCATTTTAAAGCTGGGAAAAGTGAGTTTGAGAATGATTGTGTGGCTCAGGGTAATGGGATCATTGATTTCGAGCTAGAAGGGAACAAGGAATGGACAGAGAGGACCTGCTGCTCTGTGGAGGAGGCATCAGATTTGATCCATTTGCCCTCTAGGCCCAGGAGCAAGCCAGGAAAGTGGCAAGGGCTAGATTTAGATCCCAGTGAACCCAGCGTGCTTAAGAGGCTGTGTTTTCTGACTCTGATTCTGGGCAGTAGATTCCCTTAGTAGGGCAAGATCTTTGGCCTCAAGACACTTCCTAGCTGTGTGACCTTGGGCAAGTCACTTAACCTCCATCGCCTAGCCTTTACCATTTTTCTGTCTTAGAGTTGATACTAAAACAAAAGGTGAGTTAAAAGAAAGAAAAAAAAAAGAGCAAGACCTGCTTATTCATGGCTGAATCTCCTTCAAAACCTCTTTGATGCTCAAAAAAGGGAATGAATGAATGAATGAACAAATGAAAAACTAAATTAAGCATTTATGATATACCCCATCCTCAATGCTGAGTCCTGAAGTGAAACAACCTGAGCTCCGCATTGACCTCATAGACCTATCAGAATACTGGGTTCCAATGTAATGATATATATCTATATCTATAATCTGGCTGGCAAAAATAAAATGTCTTACTCTGCCCCACCCCCAAAGAAACAGTCCCGGTTCTCGCCCTCCCCCCTTCCCCCCAGCACAGTAGGGCCTCAGAAATGCCAGCCAGTCCGATGAAAAGATGGGACGCTGCGTTGGGGTGTGCCACCTGCAAGACCCATTTTTTTGTCCAAGGCAGCGGCCAGGCTCTTGGTGCCGAATGGGCTTGGGTCGACTTGGCATCTGCGCGCCCCCCTCCCCCACCGGGAGCAGGGCTGGTGGGCCAGGGTGGCCGCTCCCGGGTGTTCTGCTTTGGTTGGGTTTGGCTGGGGGCGGGGGGGCTCCCATGAGGTCTGTTGTGGGAGGATCTGCCAGTCTGCCCCATGTCTGTAAACAGGCAGCGGCGCTGGGGGGAGGGCGGCCGGCGGCGGCCGAGGTGCATTAACTCTTGGGGCGTTGGCCAAGGTGAGTGGGGGCTCCCAGGAGGGTGGGGAGGGGGCTTCTTGGGGGTGCAGAGCTCCCAGGGAGGGCGGGCAGAGAAGAGGCTCCGAGGGAGGATGGCACGGACGGGGTGGGTTCTGCCGGATTGGTAGAGGAACAGGACTAGCAGCGCCCCGCGTAGCGGTCTGGGTCCGGGGTCCTCCTGCCTCCTCCAATCCCCCAGTCGCCCCCGGCTGGGGAGCTCCCCGGCCGCCCGGGCTCCGCCTCCCACGTCCCCTCCCCCAGGTCGGGCGCTCAGGGAGGGCGGGGGCTGTGGCGCCGGCGGCGGCAGCGGCTGCTGCTGCTCCTGCTGCTGCTGCCGCCGCCGCCACTAGCCCAGGACTTGGCCTTGGCCATGGCGGATGGAGGAGGAGGAGGAGGAGGAGGAGGAGGAGGCGTTGGGGGCCCCGGCCGGGCAGATCCAGCAAGGGGGCCGCCAAGCCTAGCCTAGCCTAGCCTAGCCTGGGGAGGTGCTCATCCCCAGCCCACCATGAGCTTGGCCCTGCAGGAGCTGGGCGGAGGCGTGAGTGAGGGGCTGGGAGCCAGAGAGGAGGAGGCAGGAGGGCGGAAGGTGGGAGGCTGGGCCCCTGGGCCTGGGCTAGGGCGGGACGAGGGGCTCACCAGGAGGCCCTGGACGAGAGGAGCAGAGCGGAGCTGCCCATCCCTGGGAGGGTGGGGGGCGGGAGGGGCGCTCCCCACCTTCCCACCTCCACCCTTAATCACCCCTCGTCTGGCCCCTGCCCCTGAGCCCCAGGAGAGACGGCCGAGGGAGCGATGCCCGCGGAGGAAAGGCAAAGAAACCCTGCTGGGAGGGGGGTGGGGAGATAGCCTCACCGCCTCCTCCCCGGAGTTGCAGTGACTACATAAGGCTATATCCCACCTCCACACCCTTACCTCATCCGTCAGGCTGTGCCCTGCTCCAGGTCAACCAGTATGCAGTTTGGGGAGTTCTGTGTGGGAGGGGAGCCCAGGAGAGGAGCTGGCGCTGCAGCCCTAGCCAAAAACAAGCAAACAACTGCTCTGCAATGGGGGGGTGGAGAGGGAGAGGAAGGGAACCTGGCTTTCCCACCTCCGAACCTTTACCTCATCCCAGTCTGCCACCTGGCCCAGGTCCATTAGGGAGCTGTCTTGGGGGATTATTACCCTTGAAGTGGGGGAGTGGGGAGTGGAGGGGTCTCTTTTTCTTGGACTGCGGAGCAGGGAAACTGAGGAGAAAGAGAAGAAAGCTTTAGAGGCAGAGTTGGAGAGCTGGGGAGGCGCTAAGAAACATAGACCCCTCCCTGGTGCACTTGTCCAGTTCTTCCTTGTTGTACAGCCCCTTGCAAGCTATGGGAGGGCAGGGCAGGGCCGGGCCGGGAGCATCTCTGCTTCCCACCCCCATCCTGGAAGCTCTTTGAGGGCAGGTCCATTTCCAGATGTCCCTCTACCCATTCCCCACTTGGCAAATGGCACTGCTTGAACAGAAAGTGCTCCAGATGCAGGCCCTCTAGAGATCCACACAAAGGGGAGGCGAGAGGAGGCACTAGGGACCCCGGAAGAAGGCGAGCTACCTCTCTGACCCTGACACCTGCCTTTCTCTGCCTACATCTCTACAGATGTTGGAGTATAAGCGGGCTACTCTTCGGGATGATGAGGCTCCCGAGCCGTCACCAGATGGCATTGCCTCTCCGGACACTATGGAGGTCTGCATGATCCGCCGGGGGCTGGGGCTGGGGAAGAGGGTGCCTCCCTGCAGTCAGCTCCCTTTCCTTGGCTCACCTTTTTGGTGGGAGGCCAGGAAATGCAGTGGACCTGAACTGGAATCCTGGTTCACACATTTACCAGCCGTGTGACCTTTGCCAAGTGATTTCACTCCTTTGGGTCTGTTGCCTCATCTGGAAAATGAGGGGCCCAAACCAGGTGGTCTCTAAGTCTGTCCAGCTCCAGAGCTTTTATTCTGTGACCTCTCTGGGCCTCAGTTTCCTCCTCTGAAACATGAAGGGTGTTTACCTGGAGGGCCTCCAAAGCCTCTCTCAGTTCTGAATTGATAACCCTCTTACTCTTCTGGTCTGACCCTCCCCCCTAGCCCCCCCATGTCCGCTCTCCCCGCACACAAGGCCAAAACTACAGTAGCGGCCTGGGCCCACTGAGCTGTTCATCCGTAGCTCACGGATTCGAGTTCACCCAACGGAATAAGAACATTAAGTTGGCCTGCCTGTACTGCCCTGTTTACCAAGCATCTGCCCCATCGTCTCCTTTGACTGCTTTATGACAAATAAAAGGCAGCTCAGTATAGTAGGGAGAAGGGTTCAAGTACCAGCCAGGTGACCCTGAGCAAGGTCTGGTCCCCGTGCCCGAGGCACGCTCTAAGGCTCCAATGAATCCATAAACACTAGTATATGCTGGTCAGTCACTTAGGCCGAGCTCCCAGGACAGATAACCTAAGAATCTGGGTTGGCGTCCGCCCCCACACAGCTGAGGTCACCCCCTGGAAAATGAATCATCAACCATTCGGCTTCCCTTCGACTTTAATGGGATGGTAGAAAGACAGCAGGAGGCGGTGTCTGCCCTGAGCTTGTATGTATGACCCTGGGCAAGTCACTGAAGTTCTTCGAGCCTCAGTTTCCTTAGCTGTAACATGGGCTTATCATTTATCCTATTTCATTCTGCCCAGGGTCACACACCTGGTACGGATCAGAGTTGGGTTCAGGTCTGCCTGGCTCCAAGGTTGACCGTCTCCCCAGGATACACGCTGGACCGCATCTAGCATCACTGTAGAGACCCCAGAAGGAGTGACAAGTGCTTTGCGAACAGAGTAGTATAGAATGTTATACTAGATGTCATATTACCTCCAGTGCATGTCGCATGAAGCAGTGAGCCATAACCTTTAGAAGGATCAGGAAGACCTGCCCCCATTTTAAAGCTGGGAAAACCGAGCTTGAGAATGAGTGTGTCGCTCAGGGTAATGCTATCATTGATTTAGAGCTGGCACGTTTTGGCCGTGTTGACACCAGGGTACTTGCTTAAACTTTCTGTGCCCTGGCTGTTCTCTAAGACTGGAAGTTACAGAACAGAAGGGAGTTTCCATGCTGGAATTACCCTAGCTTCATGGAGCCACAAGGGTCGACCCCAAACCCACCCGTTTGTTTCAGTGACTGTGAAGATAAATGAGATCAGTTATGGTCCAATCCTCTCTCTCTCTCTTCCCTTTTCCCCCTCTAAAAGCTCTGGAGCTAGGGGGCAGCTGGGTAGCTCAGTGGATTGAGAGTCAGGCCTAGAGATGGGAGGTCCTAGGTTCAAATCTGGCCTCAGACACTTCCCAGCTGTGTGACCCTGGGCAAGTCATTCGACCCCCATGGCCCACCCTTGCCACTCTTCCACCTAGGAGACAATAAACAGTATTGACTCCAAGACAGAAGATAAGGGTTAAAAAAAAAAAAAAAAGGAAACTGAGGCTCAAGGAAATTCAGTGGCCTGCCCCAGGTCACACAGTCAGTAAAGGCCTGAGCTGGGATGCAAACTCAGTTTCTCTTAAAAAAAAAAAAAAAAAGCTCTGGAGCTAGATGGGCCTTAGAGATCATCTGGCCCAGGTTTATTGACTTTCCTCCCAGGTTTTCTCTCTCTAGAGCCTCCTCACACACATATGCCTTCCTCCAGGCTTCCCATTTTTCCAGGGGGAAACGTTTCAATGTACAACTATACCAATAAAAGCTGTTGCTATTAAGATTACTAAGACGTATTTGCCCCTTGGCCTCCCTGTCCTTTCTAGGTTTCCATCACCACACAATTTGGAGGAAAGAGTGATTGCTCTATAGCCAGAGGACATGGGTTCAAATCCCATGTCTGATGCTTACCACTATGTCACCTTGAACAAGTCATGCCTTAGGTTCCCTGGTCCTTGGTTTCCTCCTCTCTAAAAACGAGAGAGTTGGACCGGGTGGCTGCTTGAGTCCCTTCCAGTCTTAGACCGATGCTCCAAGGTTACTTTACTTTCCTGGGCTTAGTTTCCTCATACATGAATTGGACAAAATAGCCTCTCAAGTGCCTTCTAACCTCCCCTTCAATGATCCTTATGATCTCTTCCTCTTAGAGCACCACAACTCCGAGAGTGTCTTTCACTCAGTTGGGCTGTGCAATGGCTAGAGAGTTGGGCCTGGAGTCAGGAAGACCTGATTTCAGATCCTGCCCTAACCACTTACTAGCTGTGTGATCTTGGGCAAGTCACTCAACCTCTGCCTGACTCAGTTTCCTCCCCTGAAAAACAGGGATATTAATAGCACCCACCTCCTAGGATTCTTGTGAGGATCAAATGAGATCATATTTGTAAAGGGCTTAACACAGTGCTTGGCCCATAGCGGGCGCTATAGGAGTACTAGCTACTATTATTATCCTAGTTGATGGCCCTTACCTCTCTCTCTTCACGTTGCCTCCCTAGGTGGGCTTCCGAAAAAGGGCAGGACATCTCCTGGGCTCCCGAACACAGCTAGAACTGGTTTTGATGGGCATCTCTCTGCTGCTGGGCATCTTGCTCTTGGGTTGTTCCATTGCCCTGGTGGTCCAGTATAGCCAAGGTAGGTGAACCGCAGGCTCCACCCACCCTTTGGGGGCTAGCATAGAAAACTGTTGGCATGTGGAGCGTTAGGTTTGAATTCCAGCTACAGTAGTACTTATTAGCTTCCTAATTTTGAGGATTGGGGCCAGGAGAGACTTCCTGAAGAGAATGTCGGCTTCTAGAGGAGAGCAGCCACTCGTTTATTCTTCCTCTTTTTTTCAATGTCCAGCACCTAGGACAAGACTTGGCACTCAGTCACTGTTCAATAAATGCTTGTCGAGCGATTAGAAATGTTCCTCAGTGGAGCAGGCCCCCCCCCTTAGGAACTCTTAAAATAGAGACTGAAGGGCCACTTTTGGGGAGGGTCAGAGCGAAGGCTCCTTTTCTCAAACAGCTTGGACTACTTGGGTGCTACTGAAGTCCCTTCCAGCTCAGAGATTTTGTTATTCTATGACCTTGGGCAAGTCACTGGTTACAATATGGTACAGGGGAAAGAGTGTGGGGAATGGAGTCAGAAGAATGGGTTCATATCTCAACCATGCCACTTAACTACTTGTCTGACTTTGAACAAGTTGCCTAACTTTCCTCAGTTTCCTCATCTGTAAAATTCCAGAATTTGGGGGGCAGCTGGGTAGCTCAGTGGATTGAGAGCCAGGCCTAGAGACGGGAGGTCCTAGGTTCAAATCTGACCTCAGACATTTCCCAGCTGTGTGACCCTGGGCAAGTCACTTGACCCCCATTGCCTACCCTTACCGCTCTTCTGCCTTGGAGCCAATACACAGTATTGACTCCAAGACTGAAGGTAAGGGTTTAAAAAAAAAAAAATTCCAGAATTTGGCCTAGATCAGTGATTCCCAAAGTGGGCGCCACTGCCCCCTGGTGGGTGCTGCAGCAATCCAGGAGGGCAGTGATGGCCACAGGTGCATTTATCTTTCCTATTAATTGCTATTAAAATTTAAAAAAATTAATTTCCAAGGGGCTAAGTAATATTTTTTTCTGGAAAGGGGGCGGCAGACCAAAAAAGTATGAGAATCACTGGCCTAGATGATCTCAAAGTTCTCTTTTCACTCTAAATCCTATGACCTTCATCCATAAGATCTCTTCTATTCGATTTAGGGAGGCAGATGGGGAGTGCATTTATGATGGAGTAGGGCTGAAGGGAGAAAGGGTGGCTGAGCAAAGGCTTTGAGCTCTTTCTGCCCTAAGACTTGACTTCTTTTTCAGGAGATTATGCACTCTTCAAGGGCAGGGCCTTTCCTTTACCTTTCTTTGTATGCCCAGTCCTTAGCATAGTGCCTGGCACACAGTAATGTTCAATGAATGTTTATTGACTGGCTTTCCTCCCAGGTTTTCCCTCTTTGTGGCCTCCTCACATCTATGGTTTCCTCCATGCTTCCTATTTTTCTAGGGAAAATGTTTCATCAAAATTTTCATCAACTCCCAAAGGGATTGCACTAATGACATGTACGATCCCTTACAATTCCAAATCGATGAGTCTTTGATTGCAACGTGTCAACTCCTTCAGCCAATTAATCAACAAGCATTTGTTAATCACCTGCTGTGTTCCAGAAACTATTTTAGATGCTGAAGATGCGATTATAAAAGCAAAGTAGTCCTTGCCTTCAAGAAGCGGATATTCTATTTATGAGATAGATAGACAGTAGTGATACAGAGTAAATACAGAGTGATCTTGGAAGGCGAGCCTGAAAAATAGGGGAGTCAGGAAAGGCCTCTTGAAGGAGGTAGCACTTGAGTTGAGTCTTGAAGGAAGCTCAGGGGCCAAAAGGCAAAGGTGAAGGAGAAAATTCTAAGTACAGGGCAACTGCCTAGGCATAAGTAGGGAGGTAGTAGATGGAATGTTGTGTATTGGAAACTTCAAACAGTTCAGGTTATCTGGTACTTGAAGTAAGGGAAAGAAATTACGTTGTAGTCGTCATGGATAGACAGGCTTGAGGTAGTTTATGAAGGGCTTTAGAAGCCAAACGGAGGACTTTTTTGTTGTTCTTTGGTAATATGGAACCAATAATAATTATTGAGCAATATTAGTGACATAGTCATATCTGAGTTTTAGGAATATCAGTTTGCAAGCATACTAGTAAATGGAGCTTTTCTTAAAATGACAAGTAGTATGTATCTACAATCAAGAGCGGGCATTATATCTAATGAAGATAAATGAGAAGCCTTCCCAGTAAAATCAGGGGTTAAGCAAGGATGTCCATCATCACTACTATTATTCAATATTATTCTAGAAATGCTAGTTATTGCAATAAGACAAGAATAAGAAATGGAAAGAACAAGTGTAGGCAATGAAGGAACAAATCGACCACTTTTTCTAGATGATATGATGGTTTACTTAGAGAACCCCAGAGTCAATGAAAAAACTAGTTAAAATAATGAACTTCAGCAACTTCGCAAAGTTGTGAGATAGAAAATAAACCCATGCAAACCATCAGCTTTTCTAGATATTGCCAATAGAACACCAAGAGAAATCTCACATAAAAATACCTGCAAATGCTATAGAATTCTTGGGAATCTACCTTCCAAGACACACACACAGGAACTATATAAGAACAAATAAAGACAAAACTAAATAATGAGAGAAATATTAATTGTTCATGGACAGGCTGAGCCAATGTAAAAAAAATGACAATACCACCTAAATTAATTGACTTATTCAGTGCCATGCCAGTCAAACTACCAAACAAACACTTTATAGGGCTAGAAAAAAATACCAAAATTCCTCCAGAGCAACAAAAAGCCAAGAATATCAAGGGAATCAATGAAAAAAAAATGTAAAGGAAGGAGGCCTAACAGTACCAGATCTCCCAAAGTGTTAATCAGCAGAATAATCTGGCACTGGATAAGAAATAGAGTGGTTGATTAATGGAATACATAAGATACAACATAGAGAAGTAAATGAGCACAGTAACCTTGTGTTTGATAAGCCCAAAGATCCTAGATAATGGGGCAAATACTAGCTATTTAAAAAAACTGTCGTGAAAACTGGGGAAACGTCTGGCAGAAATTAGGCATAGACTAATATCTCACATCTTTTATCAAGATAAGCTCAAAATAGGTACATGATCTAGACCCAAAAAGTGTTGTCATAAGCAAATTAGCAGAGCATGGAAGAAATTACTTGTCAGATCTATGACTAGGAGAAGAACTCATGCATGACTAAACAAGAGACAGAAAGGTTCATGGGAGGCAATAATTTTGATTACAGAAAATTAATGTCTGCGCACAAATGAAACCCATGCAGCCAAAATTAGTAGAAAACCAGGAGAGTGAGGGGAAATCTTTACATCAAGTTTTTCTGATAGAAGTTTCATTTCTCAATGAGTCAAATAGATTTGAACTGAACCAACTCTATAAGAATAAGAACTATTCCCCACTTATGAGAAAGAACGCTATCCACATTCAGAGGAAGAACTGTGGGAGTAGAAACATAGAAGAAAAACAACTGCTTGAACATATGGGTTTATGGGGACCACCCCAGTGCAACTATCAATTATATGGAAATAGATCTTGATCAATGATACGTGTAAAACCCAGTGGAATTGCGAATTGGCTACCGGGAGGGTGGGGGTGGGGGCAGGGACAGGGAAGGAAAGAACATGAATCATGTAACCATGGAAAAATATTCTAAAAAAAAACCCCAAACATTCCCCAGTTGATAAATGGAGTTTTCAGAGGAAAAGATCAAAGTTATCAACAGTCATAAGAAATATTCTAAATCACTAATAATTAGGGGAAAATAAATTAAAAACAACTCTGGGGGCAGCTGGGTAGCTCAGTGGATTGAGAGTCAGGCCTAGAGAAGGGAGGTCCTAGGTTCAAATCCGGCCTCAGACACTTCACAGCTGTGTGACCCTGGGCAAGTCACTTGAACCCCATTGCCCACCCTTACCACTCTTCCACCTAGGAGCCAATACACAGAAGTTGAGGGTTCAAAAAAAAACAACAACTCTGACGTACCACTTCACACTTCATATTGAGGACAAGAGATATAAACAGATAGTTTTCAAAGAAATGTATAATTAGAAAATCTTGGACTCTTAGACTTCATCTCCCAGAATTCCTTTCATTTTTGTCCCCAAGTTGCAGGCTTACTTTGTATATAGTTGTGTGTAACTCCACTTCTTGCTCTCTTCTTCCCATCTGTGCAACTAGGAAAGTGGGCTTTTTACTCTAGCTTTTTATTTAGTTATTATTAATAAATCTTATTAAAGATAATACTTGGAGTATTTGGATATTAATTTTTAATCTTTACAGGAAGAAACCAAAGCTATCAATAGTCAGATGGAAAGATGCTCTTTATCACTAATAATTAGGGAAATGCAATTAAAGCAACTCTGAAGTACCAACTTATATACATCATATTGGCTATGATGACAGAAAAGGAAAATGACAGGTACTGAAGGAGATGTGGAAAAATATGTTTATGAATGCACTGTTTCTGGAGCTGTGATCTAATCCAACCATTCTGAAGGGGCAATTTGGAACAATGCCCTAAAAGCCCTAAACTGTGAATTCTTTGACCCAGCAATACTGCTACTAGATCTATGCCCAAAAAAATCAAAGAAAAAAGACCCATATGTATAAGAATATTTGTGGCACTTTTTTTTTTTGTGGTAACAAAGAATTAGAAAACTGAGGGGATGCCCATCAGTTGAGTAGATAAACAAGTTTTAGAATCTGGATGTGATAGGAGTGATTTTAGGAATAATGAAGGGGGTAGTTTCAGAAAAACCTGGGAATGTGACCTGATGAAAAGTGAAATGAACAGAATCAGGATAACAATTTGCACAGGATTATTATAGAGATGATCAACTGTAAACAATCTTAGCCTCTCTGATCAATATAATGATCTAAAACAATTCCATGAAATATGCTACCCACTCCCAGATAAAGAGCTGATGGACTCAGAGGGTTAATTAAAAAATCCCCCCCCCTTTTTTTTTTGTCTTTTTGAACACTGGTAATGCAGAAATGCATTTTGCATTACTTGATAAGTGTAGCAGGTTTGGTATTTCTTGCTTTCAATGAATAGAGGTAGGAAGAGAATTCAGAACTGACAATAAAATAAAATTGGATTTAAAAAAGGAATATGGATTTGATGGCTCTGAGCAGGATGGATTAGAGAAGTCTATAGGGGGAGAGACCAATGAAGAGGCTTTACCTGCATCGTTGTGGTGTGATGACTGGAGATGTCAAGGAGGTGAAATCAATAAAGTTTGGCAAGTGATTGGCTGTGAAATCTTGGCTATAAGGAAAGTGAAGGTTAATGATGATTTCTAGGCATCATTTTTTGTCTCCTCAGCCTCTAGCACATGCTGGGTGCTTTATAAGTGTTTGCTTGCTTGATAGAATCCCTAGGTTCCTTCAAAGCTCAACTTAATTGCCACCTCGTCCTGATTCTCTGCACTCTCCCACAGCACAGTTATGAATGTCTTCCCCCAGAAATTCATATGTAGTTGGTATTTAATTCTCTAAATGTACATTTCCCTGGATAGAATGTGAGTTTCTTGGTGTCAGGCACTGTTGCATTGCCTTTGTGTCTCCAGCACCTTGGATAGAGCCTGGCACAAGATAGAGGCTTAATAAATGTTTCTTGATCACTAGACCCCTTCTTTGGCCATCTCATCCTTTGCTGACAGAGGGTCTTTCTCTCGCACCTTTTCTCAGCCACAGGCTCATTAAATAACACCTGCCTGACAGAAGCCTGCATTCGTGTGGCTGGGAAGATCCTGGAGTCTCTGGACCGTGAGGTGAGCCCTTGTGAAGACTTTTACCAATTCTCCTGTGGTGGCTGGATGCGGCGAAACCCACTCCCTGATGGGCGTTCCAGGTGGAATACCTTCAACAGCCTCTGGGACCAGAATCAGGCTGTGCTGAAACATTTACTTGGTGAGCCACCTGGGGACTTTAGAGAGTTCCTGGGGGAGGGTCATACCAGAGGCAGAGAGAGGCAGGCAGTGATCCTAGTGATAAGAGAAAGGCAGAGAGCGCTACCTAACCAGGGAAAACCCACAATGGAAGGGCTAATGGCATGGCAGGAAACAGACTTTGGTACGTGATCAAATCTTACCTCCCAATTACTACCTGCATCACTTTGGATGATACACTTACCTTATTGGGCCTCAATTCCTTCCTCTCTAAAATAAAAGGCTTAGGGGGCAGCTGGGTAGCTCAGTGAATTGAGAGCCAGGCCTAGAGACGGGAGGTCCTGAGTTCAAATCTGGCCTCAGACACTTCCCAGCTGTGTGACCCTGGGCAAGTCATTTGACCCCCTTTGCCTACCCTTACCATTCTTCTGCCTTGGAGCCAATACACAGTATTGACTCCAATACAGAAGGTAAGGGTTTAAAATAAAATAAAATAAAATGCTTGAGTGGAAAGAGCCTTGGATCTACAGTCAGGATAAATAATAGCTAACATTTCTATAGCTCTTACTATGTGCCAGGCATTGTGCTAAGCACATTCAAATTATCATCTCATTTAATCCTCACAACAACCCTGAGGGACCTGTGCTATTATGATGTCCATTTTACAGATGAAGGAACTGAGGCAGAAAGAGGCTAAGTAACTTGCCCAGAGTCATATTCCTTAGTAGGAATCTGAACCTGCATTTGAACTCAGGTCTTCCTGATAATAGTCTAGTGCTCAGAGACCAAAGCTAGTCTCTTAAGGTCTCTTCCAACTCTCAATTTGTGATCTCATGACTGAGTTCTGGCTCTGCTAATCACTACTTTGGTGATCTCAAGAAAGTCAAATAACTGCTATGGGCCTCAGTTTCCTCATGAGGATTAGCTGGACTTTGAGACCCCTTCCATCTTTGTATCTGTGATCCTGTACTTTCCAGAGCAGCCTAGAAGAGTGATGGGGAAAGCCCTGGAAATACGAGTTCTAGTTCCAGCTCTGCCCCAAGCTCACTGAGGGGGCAGGTCTTTCCTTCTCTGGAGGAGTATTATTGTCAAGTTGAGAGGGGGTTGGGAGCTGTTCATGGTCCTGACATGAGTTAACGTTAACATTCTATAACAATAACAAATGATTCCATTTTCAGAATGCTTAAAGTTTTGCCAAACATTTTCTTCACTAGTACCCTCCGGGGTATGGAGGACAAGGATTGTCCTCTTTCCTTTTTTTCTAATTCCTCAATGATTTCAAACCCAAATACAAACAAGTACCACTAAACAGTACATACGGATCCCTGCAGGTATGTTTTGATTTAGAAAACCACATTATCTCTATCTTAGTATATTTTTTTTTTTGTTAACTATTTCCTGATTACCTTTTAATTTGGTCTGAGTGGCAGTTGAGAGCCTGGTGGGCCAAAGGCCTGCAATGGCCCTCATAATTGACCGATACCTCTAATATAGTTCTGGGTCTGAAGTTTTCTGCAAGTTAGTCTTAGAGAACCACCAAAGGGCCCTGAGAGGGTCAGAGCCTTACCCAGGATATCAATACATATCAGAGGTAGAACTTGAACTCAGGTCTTCCTAACTCTGAGACTTGGTTCTCTATCCAATATGTCACGCTGTTCCTTATATTGATATCCATTTTCCAGATGAAGAAACTGAGGCTCAGAGATACAAAGTAATTTCCTCACAGTCACACAACTTATAGATTTTAGGGCCAGGATTTGAATTGAGGCTGAAGTCAAGAAGACTTGAGTTCAAATCCAGATTCAGACTCTTACTAAAGATGTAATCCTGGGCAAGTCACTTTACCTCTATCTGTCTCAGTTCCTTCATTTGTAAAATGGGAAGAATAATAGCACCCATCTCCCAAGATTGTTGTAAGGATTAAATGAGATCATAATCATAAAGTGCTGCATCCTGGCACATAGTAAGGGCTATATAAACAAATGTTAGCTATTATTTCCCCTGGCTGGAGATCCAAGACTCTTTCCACTAAAGAACATTGCCTCTAGGGTCCTAGGAAGGGGAAAAATTGATGGGATGCCAGGGATGGAGAGGTCTGTATCTCCTCTCTTTTCAGAGCCCAGAAAGAATTCCTATCATTTTTGAGACTTACATCACAGTATTCTCCTCCATTCATTTTGTATCTTAGCCAAACTAGCCTTCTTGTGGTTCTACAACCTCTGCCTCTAGGCAAAGAACCTTTGGTAGTGCCCTATTGCCTCAAGACAAATCACACTCCTTTTCTTCATCTGTAGTCCTTCCTTAGCTTTCTCCAGCCTGTTTTTCTTTAAAAAACAAAAATTAATTGGGGGCAGCTGGGTGGCTCAGTGGATTGAGAGTCAGGCCCAGAGATAGGAGATCCTGGGTTCAAATATGACCTCAGACACTTCCCAGTTGTGTGACCCTGGGCAAGTCACTTAACCCCCATTGCCTAGCCCTTACCTCTCTTCTGCCTTGGAACCACATAGTATTGAATCTAAGATGGAAGGTAAATGTTTTATTTCTTTTTTTTTTAAGCCCTTACCTTCTGTCCTAGAATCAATACTGTATATTGGTTCTAAGGCAGAAGAGTAGTAAGGACTAGGCAATGGGGGTTAAGTGACTTGTCCAGGGTCACACAGCTAGGAAGTATCTGAGGCCACGTTTGAACCCAGGATCTCCCATCTCCAGGACTGGCTCTCTATTCACTGAGCCACCTAGCTGCTCTCCAGTCTATTTTTCTAACCTTGTTCTTGCTTCCCTTCACACCCACTCTCATCCAGTCTAATTGGTCCACTTACTGTTCTCAGAACTTGGCATTTCCTGTTCCACCTCCGTGCCTTTGTAGGGAATACACTTACTCCTCTCCTCTTCCTCTCAGGTGCCATCTACTATGGGAAGGCTTTCCCAGTCTCCTGGCTGCATGGATAATATTGCATTTGTCTGTCTAAATCCTTATTGTAGTTATTTGCCTATTTAAATATAGGGATACGATGAAGCTCCTTGTACCTAAGGACTATTTCTCCCCTCCTATTGCTGTATCCCAGAGCCCAGCATGATGCCTTATGTGCATATTAGATCAATATGGTGAAATGGAAAGAGGGAGAGGTCCTGGGGTCAGATCCCAGCTTGGCCACTTCCTACCTGCATGACCTTGGGCAAGTCATTTCCCTCTCCTTATGCCACAGTTTCTTCCTCTGTAAAATGAGGGGGGATTGGATTTGATGACCTCAGAGATCTCCTTCAGCTTCCAGGTCTGGTCCTATGTTCCTCTTAGAAGTCACCATTTCCTTGAGAATTTGGCTCAAGGACCACCTTCTACATGAGACCTTTCCCAGTGCCTCCAGCTATGAGGGCTTCTCCCTTGCATTTATTCTGTACATAGAATTAGATGGAACCTCAGAGGGCAGCTGGTCCAACCCTTTCTGTTACAAATAGGGAAACTGAGGCTCCAAATCACAAAACGACTTGCCTAGGGTCACAACGATAAGAAGCCTTGTGCCTTAGGTGTATGTTGAGGGCATGATGAGGACATCTCTCTTCCTATTTCCCAGGAAGAGCGCTTTCCTCGGTCACTTCTAGCCATTAGATGAATGGATCCGAACTGGGACCTATACATATGGTCTCCCTGATAGACTGACAAGAAGGTCCTGGAGGGCAGGGAATACTTTACTTTTATATTTGGGAGTTCAGGGCCTAGCACTATGCTCGGTGTATATTGGGTACTTGTTTTTTGAACCCAAGAACCCATAGAGGAGGATCCAGTGCGGCTTGTCCAGGTAGAATTAGGCAGCTTTCGAACCCAGGCCTTCTTGCCTCCAGCCCTTCTCTCTACTCCACACTCACTTGCCTATATCAGGGACTTACTAAATGCAGAGTGGATGAATGAGGATGGGGTCTTGGTGAAGTAACCAGAGATCTTGTAGGACCTTGGTGTCCCACAGGGACGTCCCCCGGGATGAAGGATAAGAAGTCAAGGACTGCCTTCCCTCCAGAGCTCAGCTCTCTCACCCAGGTCCCTTGTTGTTGGCAACATACTCTCCTTCCCTCTGACACATTTGCAAACCAGGGATCATAGGATGGAAGATCTAGAGCTGGAAGGGACCCCCAGGCCATCAAGTCTCATGCTACAAATGAGGAAACTGAGACCCCTAGAGGATAAGTGACTGGTCCAAGGTCACCTAGCTAGTAACTGTCTGAGGCAGGATTTGAACCTGAGGATGGTAACTTGATGCTGTCTCCCACACACAGAGAATGAGACCTTCAACTCCACCAGTGAGGCAGAACGCAAGACCCAGCGTTACTATCTCTCCTGCCTCCGAGAACAAAGAATTGAAGAGCTAGGGGCCCAGCCCCTGCGAGACCTCATTGACAAGGTGAGACTGGACCCAGTTCAAGAATGAGGACATGGGGCTTGCTCACGGGAGAAAGGGAGGACAAAAAGAGGCTCGGCCATTCAGGCCTGGAGGAAAAGGAGAGTTTAGGAGCCAGGGACCTTCTGGGCATTCTTCTCTTTTAGATCGGTGGCTGGAACATCACAGGACCCTGGGCACAGGACAACTTCATGGAGGTTTTGAAGATGGTGTCTGGGACTTACCGGGCCAGCCCGTTCTTCACAGTCTATGTCAGTGCTGATGCCAAAAGCTCTAACAGCAATGTCATTCAGGTGAGAGGATGGTCAGGCACCAGAAGTGGGCTGGGAGGAGCAAAAGTGTGCCCTGGGAGCCCTGGATTAATAACAGATGTTGGGGGTTCCTCCTTCCTACCATCTTGGCATCTAAAATGACCCTTTTCTTTTTCCACTCCAGGTAGATCAGTCTGGCCTCTTTCTGCCTTCCAGGGATTACTACTTGAACAAAACAGCCAATGAGAAAGTAAGGAGCCTCCCTGCAGCCTTCCCTGTCCTCTCGTTTCCTCTGTTCATGGGGGGCTTGGGCAATCCCACCTGGCCACACCTTAGTAACATTATTGCCATTCATTCAATCAGCTAATACTTGCTGAGCCCCTGCTTTGTTCAAGACACTGGCCTAGGTACTCTCAGTGATGCCAAGATGCATAGTATTATATATTTAGAGCTTGAAGGGACCATGGAGGCTGGTGAGTCCTACCCCATCATTTCACAGACAGGGGAAGTGACACCCACAATCACACACCTGGTAAGCGTCAATGGCAGCATCTGAACCCACGTCTTCCCAATTTGAATTCCACTATCTTCCATCCTAATGAGCTTACAATACAGTTGAGAGAAGGGAGGAAAAGACAAATATAAGGGAGAAGATGAAGTGATGTTCTCTGAAGAGTAGAATGCTATAGGAATTTAAAAGAAGCAGCATCTTAGAGCTGGAGTCCATCAATAGTCAATTAAGTGCCTACTGTGTGCCAGGTGCTGGAGATACCAAGGTAAAAATGGAATTGTATTTGCTGTCAAGGAACTTCCATTCTTTTGGAGGGCTCTGTTGGAAGGAACTTCATCCCTGATCTGGTCCTAAGCATACCTGACCAAAAAAAAGTTCTCAGAACTGCATACCTGAGAAATGGTCACGCAGCCTTTGCCTAAAGACCCCTAATGATGCTAAGCCTGATTCTGATCAGTCCACTAGCATCCAAGGCAGCTCATTCCACTTCTGGATGGTTCCAATTAATCAGGAGCCTTTTCTGACAGGAAACCTAAATCTCCCTCATTGAAACTCCCACCTGTTGTTCTTTCTAGGGCCAAAGAGATCAAGACCAACCCGTTTATTATAAGCCATCCCTTCAGGTACTCTAAGATCATAATTGTGTCATGGCCACCCCCTCTACTGACCTTCCCCCTAATCCCCAGCCTTATTCCCCTCTTTTTCAGGCTAAATAACCCGAGTTTCTTCAGTCAGTCCTCAGTGATATGAGATCAAAGCCCTTTAGCCTCTTGGCTGCCCCCTTCTGGACATATTCCAGCTTACTGGTGCCCTTCCTAAATCCTGATACCCAGAACCCAGCTGAGGTCAGACCAGCAGGCCAGGACTGTCACCTCCTTATTCCTGGAGGTGATACCTCTCAATGCAGCCTAAGATAATTGTACTTTGGGGGCTGCTGACTCATAGGGTGCTTGTGGTTCATTGAAATCCTCAGATCTTTTTCAGAAAAACTTCTGTCTCACCATGCGCCTCCCCCCACCCCCACCCCTTCTTGTACTTAAGGAAGTTGATGTTTAGTCATTCATCTCTCTTGAATTTCATCTTATAGAATTCAGCCCAATATCCCAGCCTAAGGAGATCCTTTAGATATTAGCTTTACCCCACCCACCTCAAACTATTATCTCCCTTTAACTACCACACCTTCCTCCCAGTTTTGTGTCACTTGCAGATTTGATGAACCAGCCATCCTTGCCTTTATCTAAGTAATTGGTAAAATGTTCAGCATCCCAGAACTTCATACAGATCCTTAGGGCACACCACTGGAGACTTCCTTCCCACTTAACACTGGATCATTAATGACTCCTCTTTAAATCCATCTATCCATCTAATTACATGATCATCTCTCCATCTCTCTTTCACAAGAATAACTAGAAATACTATATTGAATGTTCTGCTAAAACCTAGGTGTATCTCTAGCAGCTTAGTATGCCCCTCAACAAAAAGAAATGGGATTAGTCTGCCATGACCTGTTTTTGATGTAGCCAAGATTGTTCTTTGTGGTCACTGCTTCTCTTTCTAGATATTCATCAACCATCCCTCTAATGATATGTGCTAGAATTTTGCTGGAGATCAAAGTTTAACTCGCTGACCTAGAGTTTCTTGAAAACCCAAACAATATTTGTGCTTCTCGTGCCCATCAGTGCTTCCCTGTAATCTCCCAATCTTTCACCTATCACTGAGTTATTAAATGGGTGCATGGAATTGTCCTTCGTTTTTAATTAATTAATTTTAAATAATTTTTAAATTTTTAAATAATTTTAAAATTAAAAAATTTAAATAAATTTTAAATAATTAATGAAGTGAAAGACCTAATCATGGCTTCAAAGAGCTTATATTCCAAGATGGCCATGGCCAGTGCTATTTTTAAATGTAAGAGTTAAAGAATTAAGGACCAAACAAGTCTGTATTCACTCTGGCACTTTTGTCTATAATAAATGACCAATTTATTTTTTTTTCACGTGACACTGAGGGTGGCTCAATAATCACATCTCTAGTCCTTTCAGAATACCAGAATATATTTTCCTGGGGCAAGAGTTAATTAATGGCAGGTAGGTAGTCTCTTACTCTCCTCTTATCTACATTGAATATTGATGCCCTTTGTTATTGTTTAGTCATTTTTCAGTCATGTCCAACTCTTCATGACCCCATTTGGGGTTTTATTGAAAAAGACACTGGAGTGCTTTGTTATTTCCTCCTCCAGTTCATTTTACAGATGAGGAAACTGAAGCCAACAGGGTTAGGTGACTTGCCCAGGATCACACAGCTAAGATACTAGAGTGGTTTGTCATTTCTTTCTCCAGCTCATTTTACAGATGAGGAAATTGGGGCCAACAGTTAAGTGACTTGCCTAAGTTTAGATAGCTAGGAAGTTCCTGAAGTCAGATTTGAACTCGGGAAGATGAGTCTTCCTGACTCTAGAGCTGGCACTCTAACCATTGTACCACCTACCTGCCCTAGCAGCCAATTTGATTCTTCTCTTTCCTTAATTCTATATTATTCTAACCCAGAAGTCATTCTTCTTAGCACAGTAAACAAAGGTGAAACCTCCCTGCCTTCTTTCAGTTGTCAGTTGCCATTTTCCCACTCAGCCAAGGCAGTAAGTAGTCCTGTCTCTTCCTGCAGCCTCTTCTGTCCCCAAATATTGTTTGAAAACAAATAAATGTCCTTTTGTTTTCTTTCACATTCCTTGCTGGCCTTGCTTTATTCTGAGCATTAAGACTCAAACTAATGTCGTTACAGAATTGAATCATACGTTTGTGTTCATTCCCATTTTCATATTCTTGCTTCTACCTTCTATATAGGTCTTTTAGAAAGATAGAGATGATGTGTGTGGAACACTATGTGAATAATGTCAGACTCTTTTTGACATGTCGGGTATTTTTTGCTGAACTATTCTCCTTTCTCTTCTTCTTCTTCCTCCTCTTCCTCTTCCTCCTCCTCCTCCTCCCACCCTCATCCTCATCCTCATCACCCTCATCTTCCTTCTCCTTCTTCATTATATCTTCTTATTAAACAGTGCTGCTGGACTCCCCAAACCCTTTTGCTTATCTTAATACTATTGAATAAAGTATCCCCACCCATAGCCATATTCCATTCATGGATTTCATCTGACCCTATCTCAGAGATATCTCTGAGATCAATTTTGCTTCTTTGCTGTAGGGCCTCATCTTTCTTTTGATTGTTGCCCAAACATCTGAGGGCTTAGCTTCTTTGTGATTGCTTTCTTGGATTTTTTCCCCCCATAGTTAACTTCTGGGTGTCTCAATTGCTACCTGCATTCCTTGTAGCTATTTTCCATGTTATCTAAGTTTGGTGGCTATATATAAAAGGATTTGGGGCAAAGTGATAAGGAAACAAAGAGGGATTAACGAGGAATCCAGTGGTAAGGCAGGGCAGTCCATTTTATGGAGATATAAGAAGTGGGAGAGATAAGATTTGTAGTGTGTTGAGGTAGCAAAGTTTCTGAGAAGATTCTTTAGAATCTGGCCAACCTAGACCAGTTTATCATAATGTAATTCCCTATCCTGGAGCACAAAGCCTGATTGAGTTTTTAGGTGTTGTTTCCCCAGCCTAGCATACCTTGGGAGCAAGCAAATGCTGAATAAGTGCTCAGTAATGAATATCTTTGGTCAAGAATATTTGGTCAAGATTTATTTGTTAAGCTCTAAGTACCTGGTCCAGTGAAATCAAAGAGAGCAATCCGATCCTCCAGAAGCTTACCTGTTAGGAAGGAGATGGTAGGTCTATATGTGAATATGTGCAAAATATGTACAAAACAAACAGAACCCTTTGGAGGGTGTAGACACCAGTAGCTGACAGTATCAAGGAAAGCTTGTGCTTGAGCTGAATTTTTAAGGAAACAAGAGAATCTAAGATACAAAAGTGGGATGGGGGCTTGATCTAGGCCTGAAGGTCCACCCGTGCAAAGTCACTGAGATGGGGAATGGAGTATCTTTTTGTGAGGAACAGGTAGAAGCTAGTTTGACTGGGATCTAGGTGGGAGGGAGAGGTTGGAAAGGTAGAATGAGACCAAGGTGGGAAGGACTTTAGATGCTAAGCAGATGTTTTTATTTGGTCCCAGAAGCAATAAGAAGGCACTGAATTTTCTTGAGTTGTGCATGGTCAGTGGCCCAAGGTTCAGGAGGAGATGGGATGGACAAGTTCATCTTGGTAAGGAAGGGAGATAAATGTCTGTGGCAGGATTTGAGGCAGGAGAGGAGGTCACAGAGAAGGATACATAGAAATCTTGATTAGTGAAGAGATGAGGAGCAACAGAGATGTTTTTGGAGAGAAAAGAAAGAAGAGAGCTCTTAATGGATGGCCTCGATCTTCTCCATAAAAATGGTTCTTGTGAAGAATGAGGGGAAGACATAAATAGGAGGGAGAATTTGAGGAAGGTGGTTGATTTGAAAAGTCAACATGAGATGAATGAAAGGTTTGCTAAAAAGTAAAGGGTTTCGATTTCAAAGGGTCTTAGAGATCATCTTAGAGAGGCACGATCCACCTGAATCTGGAAACAGGAAGACCCAAGAGCCGTTTAAGCTCGGTGGGCCTCAGTTCCTTCATTTGTAAGATAAGGCCTCTGGATTCCTTCGAGCTCTAATCTAACTAGTCTAACTATTTTACAAATTAGTAAATTGAGACCTGGATGGGTGACACAATATATAACTAAGAAAATGAGGGTTTCCTTACTTTCGCTTTGGGAGCTCCTACATTTAGTGGCCAAGGCCTCGCCAAATGAGCAACTCTATAGTCTCTCAGAGAACTCTCTGGGGGGAAAGGCAAAGGAAGGCCCAGAAGATTTAGGTTGTCCAATTCAAGATTTGTTGAAGGATATGCTGTAGATCTCACAAAGGCCTCAAGAGGGCTGGAGGTGCGAGTGAAAAACTCCCGGTTCAGGGGCAGCTGGGTAGCCCAGTGGAGTGAGAGTCAGGCCTAGAGACAGGAGGTCCTAGGTTCAAACCCGGCCTCAGCCACTTCCCAGCTGTGTGACCCTGGGCAAGTCACTTGACCCCCATTGCCCACCCTTACCACTCTTCCACCTGTGAGACAATACACCGAAGTTAAGGGTTAAAAAAAAACAAAACAAAACAAAACTCCCCGTTGGTGTCAGACTCCAGATGGTGGGGCAGTGGTGGCATTCGAAGGATGGCTTCCCATATTTCCCTTTCCCTTTTCTGTCCAGGAAAAGTTGCCTCTCTAACATGTACTGTGGAGGCTCTCTCCTTTTCAGGGAGTCAGGCAATTGATGGGGAGCTACTGATTGCTCCCAGGTTGACTCTGGGATCTTTGATTGCAGCGTGTAGAATGGGTTTTTATTTATTCAGTTTGGGCTAATGAGAGCCTGAGCATCTTCGTGGGGTTCGGTTCTATGAAAACAACACCTTATCTATGAGGCCATTCTTGGGAAAAATGAGAGAGGACTGTTCATCTGGTTGTAGGAGCTAGTGCAAAAAGTATGACCACTTAATACGTAGAGAGTATATATCTGTTTGTGAGATGGGCATAAGAGTCCATGGACTCCGAGGTCACAAGTTATCTTGCAAATGCCAAGAGAATGGCTTTGAGTTATCATCTGAGTGAAGAATCTTAAGATCTTAGATGCGGGGGGCAGCTGGGTGATTCAGTGGACCCAGAGATGGGAGGTTCTGAGTTCAAATCTGGCCTCAGACACTTCCTAGCTGTGTGACCCTGGACAAGTCACTTAATCCCCATTGCCCACCCCTTGCCACTCTTCTACCTTAGAATCAATACACAGTATTGACTCTAAGATGGAAGGTAAGTCTTTAAAAAAAAAAAAGATCTTAGATGTGGGGGGCAGCTGGGTAGCTCAGTGGATTGAGAGCCAAGACCAGAGACAGGAGGTCCTGCATTCAAATCTGGCCTCAGACACTTCCCAGCTGTGTGACCCTGGGCAAGTCACTTGACCCCGCATTGCCTAGCCCTTCCCACTCTTCTGCCTCGGAACGGATACACGGTGCTGATTCTAAGACAGAAGGTGAGGGTTTAAAAAAAAGATCTCAGAAGCTTATGGCTTTTCCTCTCTGGGATTGTACATGGGAAACCCTAATTCAGATTTCACAGGGCTGGAGCAAGAAGCTTCAACACACCCCAGTCCCAACAGGGGAATAAAGGCTTTCCTTACAAATGTACTTAATCTTTAATCCAGCTCTATCTTAGCATGGATATCTTCCCAGAGAGCTCCAAGTTAAATCAATATAGGCAGTCTCTAACCACATGGGCTAGTGGTTCATGAGCCCTCTTTGGCCAGAAAGCCTGGCCTCTCTTCTTGCCTCTGACTTATGCTGGGCTCTGTGACTCTGGGGAAGTCCACCTCTCTCAACCTCAGTTTCCTTGTCTGTAAAAGGAGGTCAGCTGATAATACCGCCCTCCCACGTTTGTTGTTGTTATAAGGGTTGAATGAATATATGCACGTATATAAATATGTATCTACATTTTATATCTACATGTATACCCTTTGCAAACCTTAAGCTACTTTTTTTGAACCCTCATCTCCCATCTTAGAATCAATACTAAGTATTGGTTCCAAGACAAGAGAGCGGTAAGGGCTCAACCCACTGAGTCACCTAGCTGTCCCCTCAATAAAATATTTTTAAGGGCACAATAATAACAATTAATTAAAAGGACTTTAAGCAGGACAGCTAGGTTGTTTAGTGGATTAAGAATCAGCCCTGGCGGGGGCAGCTGAGTAGCTCAGTGGATGGAGAGTCAGGCCTAGAGACTGGAGGTCTTAGGTTCAAATCTGGCCTCAGACACTTCCTAGCTGTGTGGCCCTGGGCAAGTCACTTGGCCCCCATTGCCTACCCTTACCACTCTTCTGCCTTAGAGCCAATACTCAGTATTGACTCCAAGATGGAAGGTAAGGGTTTAAAAAAAAAAAAAAAGAACCAGTCCTGGGTTCAAATCTGACTTCAGATACTTCCTAGCTGTGTGACCCTGGGCAAGTCACTTAACCCCCAGTTCTTACTGCTCTTCTGCCTTGGAACTGATACACAGAATTGATTCTAAGGCAGAAGGTAAATATGTTTTTAAATGTTTTCCTGATGGCATATTTTTTCACAACTGTATCATTTTCACACAATTGAATCCTCCCTTCTATCTATCCATCCCTCCATCCCTCCATCCCTCCATCAATAGACATTTCCCAGGCCCCTACTTTGATCCAGGCCCTCTGTACTAGGTTGAAGATACAAAAAAGGAAAAAGAAAAAGTCCCTGCCCTCAAGGAACTTAAGTTCTATTCTATGGCAGGACAAGGAGAGTCTCTCCCCTGCCACACACACACACACACACACACACACACACACACACACACACACACACATGTAAGGAGGACTGACTACAGGGTGAGCCCACAGGATGCATTAACAACTGGGAGACTCAGAAAGAGCGTCATCGGGGAGCCTGCGCTTGTGCTGGCTTTTGAAGGGAGCCAAGAATTCTCTGTGGCAGAGGAGAGGAAAGAGGATGTGCCAGGCCTGGGGGACAGAGAACCTTCACACTCATGAAAACATGGCCAGATGCTGGGGATGAACCCAGGCTGGGTTGCCCCAGGATTGAGTGGAGACTGGATTGAAAGGCTGATAGGGTAAAGGAGCAAGTTAACACCGGGTGGGGGCTCTGGGAGTGTTGAGATAAATCCCTGCCCCCGAGGGCTCCAGCTGGCAAAGGAGGCATGGGCCATTAGAAGGGGGCCCATAGAGGAGGAGAATGGAGAGACATCAGGAGATGAGCATCATCAGCCCAGAACTGGAAGGGAATTCACTTGTTCAAACACCCCATTTTACAGTTGAGGAAACTAAAGCCCAGGGAAGTCTGGACTTAAGGTTAACGGGGAGTAGCAGAGCTGGGATTTAAACTGAGCTCCTTGACTCAGGAGCCCATGCTCCTTCCTCTAGAGTAACCAACAGGCGCAGAGAAGGCAGGGAATTTGCCCAAGACCACACAGCTAGAAAGTGGAAGAGCTCCAGCTCAAACCTATGTTCTCTGCCTCTTCCCCCTGAACCACACTGTCATCCCTCTGCTGATAGCAGAGCTCTTTGGAAATGGAGATCAGGTTCAATGGCCAGGGGCATACACAAGGGGAAGGAGGCCAGGAGGGTGTCCCCAGGGCCTCCTCCCACAGGTCACTTGGCCACTGTGGCAGGTGCTCACAGCATACCTGGACTACATGGTGGAACTGGGCACTCTGCTGGGGGGCCGCCCCGACTCCACCAGGGAGCAGATGCAGCAGGTGATAGAGCTGGAGACAGAGCTGGCCAACATCACGGTGCCCCAGGACCAGAGACGGGACGAGGAAAAAATCTACAATAAAATGAGCATCTCTGAGCTGCAGGTAGGTGAGCCGGAGGAGGTCTGAGCATTGAGGACCATGAGGAGGTGCAGAGGGGGAGAGGGCTCAGAGGGGCTTCCCAGTCATTCCCTCCTCTCTGGAGATAGCAAGGATAACCTACAGCCATCGGGTCAACTCTCAGTTGCACCAACAGAATCTGGAGGCTCTACAGGTAAGCCAAAGAGAACAGGCATTCCCCTGAGACTGGCGCTCAAGACTGTGGGGGTCTTTGTCATCCTGATTTTCGTTTGTCTCCTGCCCATCAGCTGCTTACCTGCCCTGCCATCACAAAGGAAGTCTACCAGTCCCTTCTTCCCTGGCTGCTGCCTGGGCATCAAGGTGCTCTGAGGACAGAGCTTAGCAGGGGGGTGGCTCTGCCCTGAGGCAGTCCTGGGGGAAAAGGAAGAGCATCACAGCTGTTTCTGTCCCTCCCCTTCCCCCCTCTGCAGTTCCTAAGCAACCAGATGCTGTTGTCATGGCAACAGGGCAGGGTGTTGGGGCCTGCATCAGAAGCTGAAGGGCCTGGGTGAAGGACTTGGCCAGAGCTTAGGGTAGATGGAAAATCTCCTTGACCTCATTCTCCCTCGGCTCTTCTCCTCGCTCCTAGGCCCTGGCCCCCTCAGTGGAGTGGCTGGATTTCCTCTCTTTCGCCCTGTCGCCCCTGGAGCTGGGAGATGCAGAGCCCGTGGTGGTATATGGGACCGACTATTTGCAGCAGGTGTCGGAGCTCATCAGTCGCACAGAGAGAAGGTGGGGGGAGGAGTGGCCCTCCCCAGGAGCAGGGATTGAGCATGTGTGTGTGAGGGGCTTCAGAGCATGGTCAGGGGGTCATCCCTAAGCTTAGTGCAGAAGCTGGTCACCCCAGTTTGGATTCAGAGAAAGCCTAGATCATGTAGGCAAACCCAGCCTGAGCTGTCCCTGGATGTACCCTGCCCCACTCACCTTCTTCCTCCCAAAGGCAGCAGCCAGGAGGCGATGTCAGAACTTGGTGGGTGCCATCCCCACTCCTCTGCGGCACTGAGAGCCACTGATAGCCTTGCTGGCATGTCCTTCTGGGTGCACCTTGTGGCATCGCTGAGCACAGATTCAGTCACATTCCTCTCTGCAGGCCAGAGTTACCCCTAAGAGCAAATGTGTCTAGAACCCTTTACATAGGCTGCCCCGTCTGATCCTCCCAACCCTTTCTAGAGGTACCGGAAGAATTATTATCCCTATTTCACAGACAAGGAAACTGAGGCAGACAGGTTAAGTGACTTACCCATCTAGTAGGTGTCTGATGGAGGATCTGAACCCACGCCTTCCCGAGCCCCAGCCCAGCCTTCTATCCATCACCCCAGCTGCCTCTCCTTCACTCTCTCCCCCTTCCCTGTTCTTGTCTGCCAGCATTCTGAACAATTACTTGGTTTGGAACCTTGTCCAGAAGACTGCTTCTAGCCTAGACCGGCGCTTTGAGGTGGCACAAGAGAAACTGATGGAGACTCTCTATGGGACTAAGAAGGTGACAGTTGGGGTCTCCTAGTAGCTCCTGACCTCTAGGTCCATGGCTCTTTCTTCCTGACATGGACTTGAGCAAAGACATTTGGGGAGCCAGGAGTCCCCAAGGAAATCTGAGGAGGAGAGGTCTGTGGATCAGACTGCCGAGGCCTCATGGCTGCCTCCATGGCAAGGTCTAGAAGACACAAACCTAGACTCCCGGCTCAGGACTCCCGGATCTGGCATTGACTTGCTCAGACTTTTCTCTCTCTGGGCTTCCATTTCCTCCTCTGTAAAGTGAAGGGGCAGACTAGATGGTCTCTGGGGGCCCATTTAACATTTCCTTGGGAGAGGAGTCTAGGAGCATGCCTCTCCTTTGGGTGCCATATTCAGAGAGGCAGGAGTTGGTCGGGTCTTCCATAGAAGGCAGATAGTCTGCCCTAGAGATGGAGGGGGGGGGGGGTTAGCCTGGAGAGTAAGGCTGGATAAGGACTGTTCCTTTTTTCCTCTAGTCTTGTACACCCCGCTGGCAGACCTGTATCTCCAACACCGATGATGCTCTTGGTTTTGCCTTGGGATCCCTTTTTGTGAAAGCCATGTTTGACCGTGAGAGCAAGGAGATTGTGAGTGTCTGGTCCTTTGGCCCATCCACGTCCTTGGGACTTAGCAGGCCCTGGTCACACTCCCTGGGGAAAAGATGGGAAAAGAAGGGGGCCCGGGGGGGGGGGGGCTGGATTCCTACTCATTTCCTCTCCTCTCTCTCTTCCATAGGCAGAGGGGATGATCAGTGAGATAAGGACCGCCTTCGAAGAGGCCCTGGGACAGTTGGTTTGGATGGATGAGAGGACACGGCAAGCAGCCAAAGAGAAAGTAAGGGGCAGCTGGGGAAGGAGAGGAACCCTGAGGTTGAGGAGGATGTAGGGAGAGGGGAGACAGCAAGTTGCCTAATGGGACCTGCTTGAGGCATCTCAAGTTGTCCAAAAGAGAACTCATTTTTCCTCAAAATCAATTCCTCATCCAAACTTCCCTCTTTCTGTGGAGGTTCCTACCATCCTTCTGGTGCTCTAGATTCCCAGCTCAAGTCATTGAAAACTCTTCCTTCTCCCTCACTGCCATTTCTCAACAACTGTCTCTCCCCAGCGTCTCTCATTCATCTCCAATGGAGTCCTCATCACCTCAGATGATTACATGGACTTCCTAATTGGCTTTCCTCACTCTGGTCCCTGTCCTCTCCTGTCTGTCACACATACAGTTGTCAAATCACTCTTTGTGCTTTTCTACCAGTCTGGTTGTGTTACCTTCTTCAAGAAGTTTCAGTGGGTCCCAATTGCCTCTTGGATCAGATACAAACTCCTCAGTATGACATCCAAAGCCCTTTCCAGTCTTTCTCTAGCCTATCTATCCAATCTGATGGGATACATTTCTTCCTTCCTCCCTCCCTCCCTCCCTCCCTTCCTTCCTTCCTTCCTTCCTTCCTTCCTTCCTTCCTTCCTTCCTTCCTTCCTTCCTTTCTTCCTCCAGTCCTTCCTTTCTTCCTCCAGTCCTTCCTTTCTTCCTCCAGTCCTTCCTTTCTTCCTCCAGTCCTTCCTTCCTCCTTCCTTCCCTCTCTACTAACCTTTTTTTTTAACCTTAGACTGCTCAAGATTACAATGAATGATATCAATATCAGCTGAATATTGTTGTTATCCTGGCATAGCTGGAAAAAGGCAGTATAACAGCTACTTGGTAAAAATTCTGAAACAAAGCAGAGTTGTCTTCATTGCTATCCTGGAAGGATAGGGAAATTAATAGACTAAAGAGAAGGGTTCCTTCCAACTCTGTAGTCTTCATCCATTAAACAAAGTCTGTTTGTTTTTTTCCTCCCTGAGAAATTATTGATGANCCTCCCTCCCTTCCTTCCTCCCTCCCTCCCTTCCTTCCTTCCTTCCTTCCTTTCTTCCTTCCTCTCTTTCTTTTTCTTCCTTCCTTCCTAACTGCCTCCTTTCCTCTCTATCTTTCTTTCTTTTTAAACTCTTACTTTCTTTTTTCTTTTCTTTTTTTTTTAAACTCTTACCTTCCATCTTAGAATCAATACTGTGTGTTGGTTCTAGGGCAGAGGAGTGGTAAGGGTAGGCAATGGGGGTCAAGTGACTTGCCCAGGGTCACACAGCTAGGAAGTATCTGAGGTCATATTTGACCCTAGGATTTCCCATCTCTAGGCCTGGCTTTCAATTCACTGAGCCACCCAGCTGCTCCCTAAACTCTTACTTTCTGTCTTAGAATCAACTCTGAGTATTGGTTCTAAGGCAGAAGAGTGGTATGGGCTAGGCAACTGAGATTAAATGACTTGCCAAGAGTCTCACAGCTAGGAAGTGTCTGAGACCGCAATTGAAGGTAGGCCCTTCCATCTTCAGGCTTGGTTCTCTATCTACTGAGCCACCTAACCACCTCTGATACATCGCTTTTCACAAACTCTATTCCATCCAGACTATTGAATGCATGGATGACTAAATGGCTGCTCCTAGAATTCAGATCCCTTAGAATTCTTGTCTCTCCAGGCTGATGCCATCTATGACATGATTGGCTTTCCTGACTTTATCTTGGACCCCAAAGAACTGGATGATGTTTATGATGGTGTGAGTATCCCTATCTCTCCCTCTCCAACAGTCATCTTTCAGTCAGGGTCCTCTGTATACCCCAGTCCTTGAGGAAAAGCTTCACTTTGGGCAGGTGAAGGTACCCATGGCATCTGTCATGGTATGAAATGGAGGTCCATAGACAGACAGAGCATTTATTAGACACTTGCTGTGTGCCAAGCACTGGTGATACAGATACAAGAAAGCGAGATTGTCCCTGGTCTCAAGAAGCTCATATTCTAATAGTGGAAGACGAGATACAAAAGGGACAAGAGATGGAGATGGAAAAACAAAGTCCCTGCCCTCAAGGAGCTTAGAATCTAGTGGCAGAAAACAACAGGTACATAGACAAAGAAATACAAACTCTATACAGAAATCGACCCAAGCTAATTTGGGAAGACTCCATTCAATCCCCAAAGAGTTCCTTTAGTGCTTAGTATGTGCTGACCTGCTGGGGATAGATAGATGAAAACCAGAGTCTGTCCTCAAGGAGCTTATATTCAACTGGGTGGCATAATGTGTCCACAGATGATTAAGTCAAAAAGGAAAACAACAAAGTAATAACACTTTCAGGGAATCAGGAAAAGCCTCTTGTAAAGAGGTTCATTGGCTAAGTCTTGTTGGGAGCTGGGGATTCTGAGCGACATGGAAGAACATTTCTCAGGCACGGACAAGGCAAAGAAATGGGAAATTGGAACTCGTGTCTAGGGCTCTTTTTCTTCTTTACCTCCTAGTATGAAGTTTCAGAAGATTCTTTCTTCCAGAACATGTTGAATTTGTACAACTTTTCCGCCAAGGTGATGGCTGACCAACTTCGCAAGCCTCCCAATCGGGACCAGTGAGAGTGAAGGGGTCTTATCAACCTTTGGGGCCTGAGAAGATGGAGAGGGGCTCGGGTTTGGGGCTCGGAATAGAGCTGTTTGAGGGCAGAAGGGATGGACCTACAAATCTGTGTGTGGGAATGACCCAGTGGGTCCAAACCATGATGCTTCTGCCCAACTGAAATGAGTCCTCTTCTACCTTCCTGTACAGGTGGAGCATGACCCCACAGACAGTGAACGCCTACTATCTTCCAACCAAGAATGAAATTGTCTTCCCGGCTGGCATTCTGCAGGCCCCCTTCTATGCCCGAAGCCACCCCAAGTGAGCCTAGGGATAGGGACGGGAGCAAAGGATAAAAGCATGGGAGAGGGCATGGAGGAGAGGAGGCTGGAAGAAGGGCCTCTTGGGCCCAGGAATCAGGCCTTGAGCTTCTCATGGGTCATCTGTTGGTCTCGTTCAGGGCCTTGAACTTTGGAGGCATCGGCGTGGTGATGGGTCATGAGCTGACACATGCCTTCGATGACCAAGGTAGGAACCCAAGGATGTCACTGGCTGGCCTGTCCTATCTATTGTTCTATCCCTCTGCTTTCACGGGCACAAGACTAAGGCTAGCGTGGGCACTCTTGTTTTGTCCCTCTCATTTCTTAGGGCAGATGAGATCTGGGTCCCTTACCTTCTTTTTTCGATATCTTGCCCTAGTGGATAGAGTTGGATTTGGAGTCAGAAAGACATGGGTTCTAATCCCTATTCTGACACATTCTAGCTTTGTGAAACTGAGTAGGACGCTTAGTGTCCCAAGCAACTCTCTCAGATTATTATCTACAGAGAAGGTGCTGAGGTGTATTGAGAGAAGGATTTGCCACCCTGGAAGTTCCCTAAACGAATGAAATTACAAATCCAACTGAAAAATCTTGGAAACTATAAAACCCTAAACAGCGATATAACCAACTATCTTATAGTGCCTGGCCCATAGTAAGTGGTTAATAAATGATTGTTTGACTTGAACTATACTGGTTTAGTGACTTCCACTTAATATGCCACAATTTTTTCCCATTTGTTGAATATTTAAGATGCTTCTAATTTTGTTATTACTAGGATGTTCTATGAAAATCTGAACAGAAAACTCTTTTTAAAAAAGTAAACCTTTTATGTTAATTTCCCAGCAACTGGACTTATTGGTTCAAGGGGTGTGAGGATTTTTGCAACTCCTGCTGTGTGCTGCCAGATCCTTCTCCATAAAGGATTCTGCAGATTTGCAATGCTACCAACAATGAATATGTATCTGTTTATGTCTAAAACGGATCAGGAAGGGAGTATGACAAAGAGGGGAACCTCCGACCTTGGTGGCAGAATGAATCCCTGGCCGCATTTCAGAACCACACAGCTTGTATGGAGGAGCAGTATGGACGGTACCAGGTCAATGGTGAGCGGCTCAATGGACGGCAGACGTTAGGCGAGAATATTGCTGACAACGGGGGTCTCAAGGCTGCTTATAATGTGAGTGAGTGGTCCTCTGTGTTGGAGCCAGGCCTTCTGCCCTGCACATCCCTCCTGGGGGGGGGGGGGGGGGAGAGGCAGAAGAAGCCAAGCAAGCCTGGTAAGTGGGGAAGGGATGCCCCAAAGGGATGGAGAGGCAAATGTCATGCTGGGGATGGTTGTACTGTGCTTGGTCCTAGGCTTACCAAATGTGGCTGAGGAAGCACGGGGAGGAGCAGCACCTCCCGGCTGTGGGATTCACTAACCACCAGCTCTTCTTTGTGGGATTTGCCCAGGTACAGTCACCTCAGGGGCAGCATTCCAGCCCAGGTCCTCTCCTGTTAGTCCCTCTCTACCGCCCTCTGCCCTATGTCATGCTGGGAGTAGAGAGGAAAGAAGAAGAAAATAGAGTTGGGGGGTTAGGCCCTGGTTCTCCCAGAGTCTATAGAAGTTGAGCTGGCGAACTGGGAAATGGCAATGCAAACCTGGGCCCCCTCTTTAATCTCCTATCAGCTCTCATTTCTTCTTGGCCTCTAAAATTCTTGTAGTCCTAGGAGTGTAGCAAGGAAGAGATGATCGCGCTTGTTAGCCTCTTCATTTTAGAGAAAAGGAAGCCCAGAGGAGGAAAATGACCAACTTGAGATCATCCAGGTAGAATAGAGGCAGGATTTGAATCCAGGCCATCTTATTCCCAAGCCACCTTTCCACTCAACTGTTCCTCACTCTCCATCAATCAGTCCTAGAGCCAAACTGGTATGGTCTAGAGGTCCCCAAACTCTCCAGGTTCTCAGTCATTTTTTTTCATGCCCCACCTAGGACAAAAGAAATACCTAATGGTTCTTTTTATTAGTGAGGTTGAAAACTTAAATATTCTCTAGTGACCCCTTGGGAGGGTACCCCCTCCCCCCCACACACACACACTCGGTCTGGGAACCACGGCTATAAGGGAAAGAAACAAAAGACATTGAGAGGCACCGTGGCCCTGAGCACTCGCTTCATCTCTGGGCCTCAGTTTCCTCATCTGTGGCCAAGTCACTTAACCTCTGTTTGACTCTATTTCTTCACCTGTAAAATGGGAACGGAACAGCCCTGCCTCTGTTTGCTGTGAGGATTGAACGAGACTATATTTATCAAGTGCTTGGGTCAGTGTCCTCCACTCGGGAGGTGCTCTCTAAATGCTTATTCTCCCCCCTCTGCCTCTCCTGTCCCTCTCAGACCCCCCACTAACCCTCAGTCACTCAGCAGCAGCCGGGCTTTCCTCTTGGAAGGTTCCCCAAACCCTTGTTGCTATCCCTACTGGACCTCCTCTGATACACTAAAACATCCTGACTCCCATGACCACCCCATACCTTCAGCTGAATTTGTCCTGAGGACGGGGCCTGCCCAGCTGCCCCGGGGCCCCGGCTAGAAGGTCACAAGAGAGGATTTGCTGTTCTTCTGAGCCGGAGCCCTCACTCTGCAAGTCATGACTTTGAACCTGGGCCAAGGGAAAGGGTGCCGGGATGGCACATTTCGAAATAGAAAAATCATCTAATTTGGAGAATATCTATACTATATACATTATATATATTGTGTGAAAATCTGTAATATTCACATATGTAATATACCGTGAATATAGATAATCTAATAATGTAGAATATCTAACAAATAGAATAATCATCTAACGTAGAGAATATCTATATCATATACATTCTATGTAGTGTGAAAATCCATAATATTCACATATATAACATGAATATAGATAATATAATAATATGGTATATCTAATAAATCGAATAATCATCTCATCCCTTCCTTTTGTAAAGAAGGGAATTCTGGGTCCAGAGAGATTAAGGGGCTTGCCTGGGGAGTTAGTGGAAGACACAGGATTTGAACTCAGGTCCTCAGACTTCTTTGCCTCATGCCACCCTGGGGAGATCCTGGCTGAGATTTTAAGAATTTCAAAGTCAAGGGCAGGGAGGGGGTGGCGGTGGGGGTGGGGAATGGCCTAGAATAGGAGCTGAGCAGGAACAGAGGAAGTGGAAGGGGGAGGAAAGAGTCTGAGCTGTGCATTTTGTCTGTCCCGGCCTGCAGGTGTGGTGCTCGGTGCGCACTCCTGAGAGCTCCCACGAGGGGTTGGTGACGGACCCCCACAGCCCTGCCCGCTTCCGAGTGCTGGGCACTCTCTCCAATTCCCGGGATTTCCTTCGACACTTCAACTGCCCCGTCGGCTCTCCCATGAACCCCGGGCAACTCTGCGAGGTGTGGTAGGGGCCGAGAGCTAGCCGTGCCCCGACATGGCTCTTCCCTGCAGCTGGTGCCCTTTGCCCACCCCAGGGCCCTGGGCCTTTCTGCCAGGGAGCCAGACGCTGGGGTAGCAGTGCCGGGCCGTCCTCTCCCCAGAGCCTGGCATTCAGCTAAAGCTGAGTGAGCCCCCAGGCCTTGCTTCCCTCTGCTGACTGTGATGCCATACCCACAGGTCCCCGGTCCCCACCCCTTCTCTTCACCACCACGATGTGCCACTGGTTGGAGGTGGTAACTCAGGCCTGAGCTGAGCCCCTCCTTTGTTCACTGTGACAGCCTCTTCTTCCCGCAAAAGGCTTGTTTCCAGCCTAGATGCTAGCCAGATTTCGGGGGGGGGGGGGCTGGGAGGGTTGAAAGCCCACTGGGGGGAGCTCAGCAAAGGACACAGAGATTGACGGGTCCTGTCTGGAACAAGATCTGGGTCCCCTCCCTCCTGCTTTAAAGGAGTCGGCCCCCTGGAAGGACCTTTGTGCTGATGGTCTGAGTGGTCCACTGGGCAGGGGGGTCCTGACTTTCTGGCCCAGGCTGACTCAGCAGGAGCTGGGGCTTGAGAGCTCCGAGGGCACCACATTTCAGGGGTGTGAAGGAACACCGTGAAGTAGTCCCTGAGCACTCTGGCATCCCCAGAAAACTTACTGCCCTCCTCAGGAACCCAGACAAAGCCTGGTTGGGTCTCCATTTGGTCCCTGTCTCAGGAGTTGGTCCTCAGACTCCCTGCCCCCCCCCCCAGAGCCCCTGTACCCAGCATGGGCACCTGCCCCTCATCCTGCTCCTCCCAGCTCCTGCTCTCTCCCCTGCCCTGGGGACAGCTTCGAGTTGGAGTCTCCATCTAGGACGCCTTTGCCCACTGCATTCCTGCTCAAGCTGAGGAAGGGGTAGGAGGGAATGTAGACAACCACAGTGTCTTAGGGCTCCAGGCTTAGGGGGTCTCCCAGAGATCCGGGAGGACAGAGCATGAGAGGGAGGAGGGGAGGGAGGGGGTTGGGGCAGAGTTTATTTTTCCATGGATGGTGGGAGGGGAAGAAGGTGGTCTCCATCCTACAATGACACTTTGCCAATAAACAAGTGTAAATCAGCCAGACCGCTTCTTCCTTCTTTGCCGCCATCATCAGCCCATGCTTCTCCCGCCAGGGACTTCCTTTCCTTTTCTTCCATCCTTTGCAACAAGCATTAGCAAGTTTTTCTAGGCCGGGCCCTTCTCTGGGCACTGACGCTCTCTTTGACATTTAAAGTCCTTTCGGTGACCTATTCCTCCCCCTCTGTCAGCAATAGACCAAGATGCTCCAACCCCTGATCTTGTCATCACCCGCAGATGTACCACCACTTCCTCAATGGTTCATTCCAAAATTCTCTCATCTGATTCCAATGTATTGTCTTTGCACTTCTCCCACTGCCTTGTAACCCCAGACCCTGCTCTAGGATCTCATTGTGGCTTCCAGTCCCCTCAGTCCTTTTTTTTTTTAAACCCTCAACGTCTGTGTATTGGCTCCGAGGCAGAAGAGTGGCAAGGGTTGGCAATGGGGATCAAGTGACTTGCCCAGGGTCACACAGCTGGGAAGTGTCTGAGGCCAGCTTTGAACCTAGAACCTCCTAGTCTCTAGGCCTAACTCTCAATCCATGGAGCTACCCAGCTTCCCCCTCCCCTCAGTTCTTTCCTGGGCCATCAGCCCTCCCCTGGGCTACACTCTCCTTCCCCATCTTGACCAGTTTATGGCTACTCCGCTCTCTCTAGTCTCTTGCTCCCTAATTCTATCTCCATTCTTGCTCTGTAAAGCCTTCATTGATTCACTCTCCCACTCGGCAATGGCTCTTCCAGATCTTTTTAAAACCTCTTCAAGCCATGGTAGCTCCCTCACACCTCATCCTTTTAGCTGAGAGTCTTGCCTCACTGAAAAAAAAAATAAGTTTGGGGGGCAGTTGGGTAGCTCAGTGGATTGAGAGTCAGGCCTAGAGACAGGAGGTCCTGGGTTCAAATTTGGCCTCAGACACTTCCCAGCTGGGTGACCCTGGGCAAGTCACTTGACCCCCATTGCCCACCCTTACCACTCTTCCACCAAGGAACCAATACACAGAAGTTAAGGGTTTAAAAAAAATAAGTTTGTATTATTTTTTTTTTACATGCCCATATTTTCCCCCAGTATCCTTTCCCCTAGAGGACCATCACACATACAAATAATATTTTTTCAAAACTGAAACTCTTACCTCTCATTCTAGATCAATATCATGTATTGGTTCTGAGGCAGAAGAGCAGTAAGGGCTAGGCAATGGGGGCAAAGTGACTTGCCCAGGGTCACACAGCTAGAAAGTGTCTGAAGCCAGATTTGAACCCAGGACCTCCCATCTCTGGGCCTGACTCTCAATCCACTGAGCCACCAGTGTATTTTTAAAGTCAAAGAAGAAAAAGTACTTGAGGAAAATTGAAGGACTGGAAACTGAAAGCAAGTAGTTAACGGTGGGAACTGAGTGAACCACACTGACTCCATCTTGTGATTCAGTTCTGGAGCTGGCTTAATTCTCTTTCTATTCAAATTATAGGCCTAGTCCAGATTCTGTCCCTTGAGAAAAGTTTGTTTATTTGTAAGAATTGGGAAAAAAAAAAACCTTATTGCATTGTTTGAACCCTTTGTGGCTCAGAAATTGGACTACCTGTACCTGCTGTTTAGAGACCTTTATTCAAGAACCTAAGTGAGAAACACAATCAGATCCCAAAAAAAGAGTTTTCTCACAGTTGTACATCTCAAGCAACCCAAATGTCTTCACTGAGAATGATCCCCATATTGATCAGTCAGTTACTGTTTTCAGTTCTTTTGATTGTTTTCAGGCATTTAGAGAGGAGCGGGACACCCCTGTCCCAGAGGGATTGTACTCCTCCCAACTTGCAAAGTCCCTGATCTTTCGTCCAGTTAGAAATCAGATTACCTAATGGTGTATTGACTTTTTAAAATGAATTGGTCTCCTTCAAGTAATTGTTGTTATTATATAAAATCCATCTTCCCCTGTATGGGGGGTTTAGCCCAAAACTGAGGAAAAGGTACTTAGTCTTGATTTGTTGGGCAATTGGCACACATTTCTTAGTAAAGTGATATGTTCAGAATATGAAACCTTTGTTTCCTCAGTTATTTGGTCTTGTGCTGGTTACAAGAGGGAAAGAGCCAGCATAATCGATCAATATATACAAAGCGTAACACTTGGGGTAGGTTGGGGGTGTCCTCTCGTGTTTCTTCATTCAGCCATGCTTGACCTTTATAATTTTGCTAGATTCACTTTTGATTTGTGTGGATGTGTGTGTTTCTTTCCATTACGTTGTCATGGTTACTTAAATTGTTTTCTTGGTGCTGTTGACTTCATTCTGCATCAGTTCACGGAGCTCTTTCCAGGCTTCTCAGTCTTCATCACACACATCATTTCTTACATCACAGGAATATTTCATTATGCCCATGCACCACGCTTCATTTAGCCATTTCCCACCCAATGGGCAGCTACTCTCTTTCTAGTTCTTTGCTTTCACAAGAAGTGCTGCTATGAATATTTCTTCTTAATAATTCTTCTAAATAAATTCTTCTAAATAATAATTATTCTAAATTAATTAAATTACCTCCTTTTGAGGCATAAGCTGAGTAACGAATGGTATCTCTGGGTCAAAGGATTCTGTCATTTTCAGCACTTTATTTGTAAAATTCCAAATTGGTTTCCAAAATGGTTGTACTGAGTCGCAGCTCCACCAACAATTTTGCCACCAACAATTTTTCAGTGAGGCTGAGAGCTCCCTCTACATCCCTCTGTCTTATCTCCGTCCCTCAGAGACCTTCTGCCACTATTTCCTCCTTTATCTCATCTCATACTTAGAGCTAGCCCTTCCTTTGCTGAGGCCTACCTTGTGATCCCGTTTCATCCTGTCTTCTGGAGCTTCCTCCATCATTCTGATTGTCTCGCTTACCTTCAATGTCTTCTGTCTACTGGTTGCTTCCCCTACTGTCTACAAAGATGCCCGTATCTCCTCCATCCTCAGAAAGCTCTCATTGATGGGTCTATCTTTGCGAGCCATTGCTCCATATATCTTCTCTCTCTTATGGCCAAAGTCCTTAAGACGGCCATTCCCTTCCTTTCTCTTTTTCGCTCTCTACAGTCTGGCTTCAGATTTCGGCATTTAACTGAACCTGCTCTCTCCAGCTCGGTGGCTCAGTGGATAGAGAGCCAGGCCTGGAGAGAAGGGGTCCTGGGTTCAAATCTGACCTCAGACACTTCCTAGCTGTGTGACCCTGGGCAACCCTCTTAAGCCCCATTGCCTACCCCTTACTGCTCTTCTGTCTTGGAACCAATGTACGGTATTGATTCCAAGAAGGAAAGTAAAGGTATAAAAAAAGAAGAAGAAAGTGTTTAATGTAGAAGGTAGGTATCAGATTTGTGTCAAATATTTATTTCTTCTCCTACAAAAGAAGTGAGTAAAGTTCAGAAGACCCCAAGTGTCCATTAATATTTAGCACATAAAACATTAACTTATCATAGTTCTACTACAATCCCAGAAAGCCTTGGCCTGGTAGTATCTGGTGTCAGAAACTGGTGGCATTAGATGCCAATGAAATCAGCAGGGCAAGAAGGAATAATGTAGACGATGACCACAGTGATGAAGAGGAAGCCAAGCTGAACTCCCAATTCTGATCTATATGGCCTCTTCTTTTTTCTCTATCTACCAGGTCTTTTTTTTAAGTTTAATTAATTAGTTAATTAATTAAGAATATTTTTCCCTGGTTCCATGATTCATGTTCTTTCCGTCCCCTCCTCCCACCCCACTCTCGTAGCCAATGGACAATTCCACTGGGTTTTTTGCATGTGTCATTGATCAAGACCTATTTCCATATTATTAATATTTGCACTGGTGCGATCGTTTAGAGTCTACATCCTCAGTCATATTCCCATTGTCCCATGTGATCAAGCAGCTGTGTTTCTTCTGTGTTTTCTGCTCCCACAGTTCTTCCTCTGGATGTGGAGAGCTTCTTTCTCAGAAGTCCCTCAGAATTGTCCTGGATCCTTGCATCGCTGCTAGGAGAGAAGTCTATTTATTATATTCGATTGTGCCACAGTGTATCCACAGTGTATCTCTGTGTATAATATTCTCCTGTCTACCAGGTCTTTTTAAATTTAACTTTAGTTTTAAAAAATCCTCACCTCCTGTCTTAGAATCAATACTAAGTATCAGTTCCAAGGCAGAAGAGCAGTGAGGGCCAGGCAATGGGAGCTAAGCGATTTGCCCAGGGCCAGCCAGCTAGTAAGTGTCTGAGACCAGATTTGAACCTCCTGCCTCCAGGACTGGCCTCTC
The DNA here is from genome assembly GCF_016433145.1 of Gracilinanus agilis. Taxonomy (NCBI): domain Eukaryota; kingdom Metazoa; phylum Chordata; class Mammalia; order Didelphimorphia; family Didelphidae; genus Gracilinanus; species Gracilinanus agilis. The sequence continues at coordinate 509,015,132 of NC_058133.1, read as the reverse complement.
TATCCACTGATCCACCTAGCTGCCCCTATGCCATACATTTTTTTTTTTTAATTTAATTTTTTTTTTAACCCTTGTACTTTGGTATATTGTCTCATAGGTGGAAGATTGGTAAGGGTGGGCAATGGGGGTCAAGTGACTTGCCCAGGGTCACACAGCTGGGAAGTGGCTGAGGCCGGGTTTGAACCTAGGACCTCCCGTCTCTAGGCCTGACTCTCAATCCTCTGAGCTACCCAGCTGCCCCTATGCCATACATTTTTAACCTTGAGTCCTTGGACCTCAAAAGGATCTTGATAGAAAAAAATATATCTTCACTTTCACTAACCTCTAGTTAAATTGAGTATATCTTTCCATGATTTGAAAACATTTTTCCAGGGGGCAGCTGAGTGGTATAGTGGATTGACAACTAGGCCTAGAGTTGGGAGGCCCTGGTTTCAAATCTGGCCTCAGACACTTCTGAACTGTGTGACCCTGAATGAGTCACTTAACCCCCACAGCATAGCCCTTACCACTCTTCTGCCTTGGAACCAATATATAGTATTTCTTCTAAGGTGGAAGGTAAGGGTTTAAATTTTTTTTTTTTTTTAAATAAAAGTATTCTATGAAGGGATCTGTAGACTTCACCAGCCTGCTCAAGGGGTCTGTGCTTCCTCCCAATAGCTTTAGAACTCCTGCACTTGATTCTCTCCCTGAGTGATCTCATAAGGTGCCATGAGTTCAATGGTTATCTTTGCAGATAATTCAATGTATCTAGGCCCAACTTCTCTCCTGGGCTCCATTCCTGCATCCCCAGCTTCCTATTCAAAGACATTTTGAATTAGCTGTGCCCCAGGCATCTCAGATCCATTCCCTTTCTCTCTCCCTCCCCCCCAGATCCTCCTCTCCTCCAAACTGTCCTGCTACTATCCAGTAGACCACCAGACTGGTCCCATTTCCCAGGTTCATTATTGATATCTTCAGCTTCCCATGTTCCCTCAAATCATCCAACCAAACAGTTGCCAAATCTTGTTTTGATGTTCCCAGCAGGCCTCTGAGGCCCCTTTCTCTCCTCTAACACTCCAGGCTTTCAGCTCCTCTTCCTTGGACCACTGAGGCAACTGTCTCTCCTTGCTTCTTCCAATGAGCAAATGAGAAGATATTTAGATAGC
>NC_058133.1:508994887-509007107 GCF_016433145.1 Gracilinanus agilis | reverse complement strand
TGAAATTCTGTGGATCCTGGGCACTTAGGCTCAGTTTTCTCATCTGTAAAATGGGGAGAATACCAACGCCTTTTTCTCAGGGCTCTTGTGAGAATCACATGGGATTCTACTTGTAAAGCGCTTTACACACTTAAAAGGGATATAGGAATGCCAGCTGCTCCTCGGCTATATCTGAGATTTCTATTTACATGTTCTGAGTGCATCGTCCAGGTAGAACGGAAACTCTCAGAGAGCTGGGGACGGTTATTTGTCTCGGTACTTCCGGTTTTAGTGGAGTGCCTCGCACTAGGTGGCCATTTAACAATTGCCTACTTTACGAATGAATGAATGCATGCATGCATTCTTGCATGCTTGCATTCTCTGCACAACCGAAGGGCTTTCGCATGCGCACGGAGGTATCCATTCTCAATGCGACCCGTGGTAGCCCATGATCGACGCGCTGCCTTGTGGGACTTGTAGTCTGGCCGTGCGTGCGTACCGTGCTGCGTGCCGACGATGCGGCGTGGACACGTGCGTGCGCGCGCGCATGCGCGGCCGGCGGGGGCGGCTGGAGCGGAGCGGAGCGCGCCATGGAGCCGGGCGGCCGCAACAAGGCGGTGCTGCCGCCGCCGCCGCCGCCGCCTCACTCACAGCCCCCTGCGGGAGGCGCCGGGGCCACGGACGACAAGGCTGGCGGCAAGGAGCGTCGGGAGCTCAGCGACAAGGACAAGGAGCAGGAGCTGGTGAGCGGCAGCGGTGGTCGAGCGGGCCGGGCCTCGGGCTGAGTCACGGTCGGCGTAGGCACAGGCCTCGGGCCCGGCGGCGCCCAACGGCCCCCAGGCTTACGGCCCCGAGCCCCCGCCCGGCCCGGTTCCCCGCCACGTTTCAGACCCTTCTTCCCCATCCCTTCCTTCACCACTCGCGCCCCTGCCTCCACACCTTGCCCGCCGAGCTTTCCCCCAGCCCCACTGCAGTCTCCGCACAGTCCCAAGGGATCCCGGCCCGAGAAGAGCCCGCAGGCCACTCCCCCTTTTTACAAAGAAGGAAATGGAGGCCCGAGTGACAGGAGTAGGATTGGAACCCAGAGCCCGGCAGTAGTAGCTCTCAGATAAAGGGTAGCAGACTGCGCCCCTTCCTTCAAAGGGGAGCCGCCAGCATCCTCGTAGTGAGAGCGACAACCAGAGGCCGTAGGGTTCTCCCTATTCTATAAATGAAGAAACTGAGGCCTAGAATCACTCGGTGAGCCACTTTGTGACTTGTATCTGAATTCGGGTGTTCCTGACCCCAGTTCTAATGCTCATTTTATTCTCTGCCCTTTCTGGGGCCCAGGCTGGAGGGCCAGAAGGAAAGATTCCTTTTGCTGGTCTTGTTTCCATGGCGATAGACCAGGGTGCAGGACCAGACACTAGCTCCCCTCCTGCCTCTGGTGCTTGCCTACAAAGATGGCTTATTTCCACCCAGGCCTGGGTTAGAGTGTTTGTAAGGTATTCTCATAGGGGCTGATCCCTAAGGGGAAAAGATGAATCTTTTAAAAAAGTTTGTTTCTTTCTCTCTCCATGTCTCTCTCATTTCTCTCTCCCTCTGTCTGTGTGTCTCTCTCCCCCCTCTTCTGTTTCTCTGTCTCTGCCTCCTGCTCCCTTTCTCTATCTGACTTTTCTTCTCTCTGTCCCTTGTTTAAAGAAGTCAGTGATTGGAGTTGTAAGATACTGGTATGAGGGGAAGTGCTCTGCACCCAAGCCTGCAAGTGTGTCTACTGTACTGGGGAGAAGGGTCTTCAAAGAAGGGAGGTTGGGGTGGATGTGCTGAAGTTCTTTGACCCTCTATCTCCCTCTGTAGTCTGAGGAGGACAAACAACTTCAGGATGAACTGGAGATGCTGGTGGAACGACTCGGGGTGAGTCATGAGGCTGCCCAAGTGGGTCTCCATTGGGATTCTTCCCCTCCCCCTCCCTGTCACTATGGAACATGTGGCCCAGGCCTGCTAGGCTACTGTTTGCCCTTTTTACCCTTTGGGTCTTTCTCTGGGACTTGGTCTCTTTGTTTATTCAGATGATAATCACATGAAATATGGCACAGAATAATACAATATCAGACAGAAATCCCCAAAGGCTTCAGCAAAAACTGCAGTTCTTTCTGACCTCCCTCCCAGATTGTTTTCTGCCTACAAACTTAACTGGATTTGGGGGCTTTGGTCACTGTAGATGAATGGACTCTACTGTCTTTGCTCTGTGGCACATCAGTATTGCCATATTTTGGTATTCAATTTGTCATTTTGGGTTTTTCTTGAGGATAGGGAGGAATTGTCTCTTGAGGTCTTCTGTTAAATCTTGAAGGAGGTGTAGCACTCTTTTATGTGAACCCTTCCCTGTACATCCCTTCCTCAACTAGGAGAAGGACACATCCCTCTACAGACCAGCCCTGGAGGAACTGCGGCGGCAGATACGTTCCTCGACAACCTCCATGACCTCTGTGCCGAAGCCTCTGAAATTTCTGCGTCCACACTATGGCAAGTTGAAGGAGATCTATGAGAACATGAAGCCTGGTGAGAATAAGGTGAGACCACTTGCCTTTGGTCCTCATGGTAGCCCAGAACAAGGTAGCATATGATGGTTTACAGGATGATTTTAGCACAATAATGCTGTGAACTTGATACCACTGGCCAAGCAACCCTGTTTTTCAAATTGCAAAACTGAGTCTCAGCTTTATCTGTGGTCATACAGCTGGTAAGAGGCAGGACTAGGTCTTCATTCTGATTTTCTGAACCTTCTGAAACTCAATTTGATGGACTGTTATCTATCTGATAAGGAGTAAAATAGTTAATTCTCAGATCTGTCCACTTAAAACAGGAGTTTTTGCTTGTTGTGTCCTCAGCCTCCTTTGAGAGATGTCTAGGGAAGCTGAGAGACTAGTCCTTTTCTGAATCTTATTCCTTTAGAGGTTATGAAAGTAACATGGTTCACAGACCCTTAGGCTTCACGGATCCCAAGATAAGAACCCCAGTTCCAAAAGGATGAGACCCAGAAACACACATGTGGGAGCTAGAACAAAGACTTATTTGTTGTGTTTCCTTTTGGTTTCTGTATGCTTTTTTTCCCCATATTGGTACTGTCGCATTTGTACAATTGAAAGCTATAGTATTCTATACTTGAAGCATGTTAGCATTTCCTTATTTGAGGTATTGTATCTGTCACTCAGCCCCCAAACAGTGCCACTGTAATAGATAGATGGAGCATCCCTCTTGCCACTCTTCCATCATTTGTGCTGGCCATGGTTCTAGGTTTGCGCTTGCTTTTCATGGGTAGGCAGGCAGGCTCATTGCTTTTGGGAGCAGCAGCACCTTGTCTTCCCCTTTATCATGGCTCAAGTTTTTTTGCAGCGTTTTGCAGCAGACATCATCTCTGTCCTGGCCATGACCATGAGTGGGGAGCGTGAATGCCTCAAGTACCGGCTAGTGGGTTCCCAGGAGGAACTGGCCTCATGGGGCCACGAGTATGTTCGGTAAGCACGAGTCAGAGGTTGGGGAGATCAGAGGGAGGGCTCTGGGGGATGACCCTGGCCTCTGAGAGCCCTATGCCGGTGGCCTCAGAGAAGCAAGCATCTCCTCTCCTAAATGATGCCCCGGGCTTCCCCAGGCATCTGGCAGGTGAAGTTGCCAAAGAGTGGCAAGAGCTGGATGAGGCTGAGAAGGCGCAACGGGAGCCCCTGCTAACCTTGGTGAAGGAGATTGTCCCTTACAACATGGCCCACAATGCAGAACATGAGGCATGTGACCTGCTCATGGAGATTGAGCAGATGGATATGCTGGAGAAGGACATTGATGACAATGCCTATGCCAAAGTCTGTCTCTACCTTACCAGGTCAGTAAGGGGGAGGGTTCATGAGGGAGGTGGCAGGGGTGTGTGGCCTGCCAGGGGCTGAGAGCTAAGTGCATCCCATGGGCTTTCTTCTTTAGCTGCGTGAGTTACGTACCAGAGCCTGAGAACTCGGCCCTGCTGCGCTGTGCCCTAGGAGTCTTCCGAAAGTTCTCCCGCTTCCCTGAGGCTCTGCGACTGGCCCTGATGCTCAATGACATGGAGCTGGTGGAAGATATTTTCACCTCCTGCAAGGATGTGTGCGTGTGACTATGGGGCTTGCCTAGGATAACGTGTGGGTGAAAGTGTAGGTTCCAGTGATGCTTTTTGGGCAGCCAGCCAGTGAACATGATGGCATTCTCCTCCAGGGTGGTCCAGAAGCAGATGGCCTTCATGCTGGGCCGTCATGGAGTTTTCCTGGAGCTCAGTGAAGATGTGGAAGAGTATGAGGACCTGACCGAGATCATGTCCAACGTGCAGCTCAATAGCAACTTCTTGGCTTTGGCTCGGGAGGTGAGGGGCTTGTCCTTTTTGTCTGCTGGCTGGGGCCTCCCCTTTAGCACCATTGGAACCAGCATTCCCTGTTTGCAGAGTGCTTGATTCTCAAAACTCTGAGGGAAGTAGAAGAAATGGTACCATTCTAGAAGTCTGATGGATCTTGAGTTAGAGGAGTATAGATTTCTCTTTGGGTCTGGCTCATGGTTCATCATGGGCACATTTTCATTCAGTCAATGAAAAAATTATAATATATTGATATTAAGCGGCCCTCCCACCCCCAATATCTCCCAAATGGATGTCATCATGAACAGAATTTGAACTTAGGACCTCCCAATTTAGTGCTTTTTAAACACTTCTGTGTCATCTCTCCTGTCATTATTCTTGGCTCCATTTGCCCTTTGGTAGAAGTACTAAAGGGAATTTGTCCTTGTTTGGGGCATGATTCTAATGTAATTCTGGGATCTTTGCTTTTCAGCTTGACATCATGGAACCCAAGGTGCCTGATGACATTTATAAAACCCATCTGGAAAATAACAGTGAGTAACCACCTTGGCATTCTCAGAGCATTTAATTCTATTCTTTCCATAGAGGAGATTTGAGAAGAAACTATGTTGGTTATTAAACACCCCATCAGCATGATAACCACAACAATAATAGCACCTTCTAGGAAGTCAGTCCACCCTGTGGTCCTCCAGGTCATAAGCTTGGCTCACTTTTTGGAGGGTGCTCAGACAAAGGCCCAAAAGCTGGAGTCAGTCTTCATTTCTTTCTCCTTTCCTGGTGCAGGGTTTGGGGGCAGTGGCTCCCAGGTGGACTCAGCTCGCATGAATCTGGCAGCCTCCTTCGTGAATGGCTTTGTCAATGCCGCCTTTGGCCAGGATAAGCTGCTCACAGATGATGGCAACAAGTGGCTGTATAAGAACAAGGATCATGGTATGATCATGTACTTTTGCCCTTCTCCAGTCTCCCTCCTGGTCCCCTATATCTGGCTCCAGTTCCTTTGACTGTGGTCCAGTATGGGATGACACTTTCTCTCTGCCATAGGAATGTTGAGTGCAGCGGCCTCCTTGGGTATGATCCTTCTTTGGGATGTGGATGGGGGCCTCACCCAGATTGATAAGTACCTCTACTCCTCAGAAGACTATATCAAGGTGAGCCTGGGTAGTGCCCAACAAAGAACTGAGAATGCCCCTTTTCCTTTTCGGTGATCTTATAGTACCCACCTCTCACTGATGAGGCTTGCATGGCTTGTCACATTTTATAAACTTCACTACCTCTTTCCCTCAAAGAAATGAAGGTGGTGTGGATTTAGGTAGGAACCATATTCTTAATTAGAGTTGGTAGGGGAAAGTCAGGCCAGAGAATGGATTCTGTGTTCTCTTCATAGTCAGGAGCACTCCTTGCCTGTGGTATCGTGAACTCAGGAGTCCGAAATGAGTGTGACCCAGCCTTAGCCCTGCTCTCTGACTATGTACTACATAACAGCAATACAATGCGGCTTGGTGCCATTTTTGGGTAAGGCCCTTTGTATCCTGCTCACTTCTATTGGGCTCTCTTTCTCCCCTGACCTTGGGTGACGTGTTCTTCCTTCCTGGCTTTTCTTAGGCTTGGCCTGGCCTATGCAGGCTCAAATCGTGAGGATGTCTTAACTCTGCTGTTGCCAGTGATGGGAGATTCCAAGTCCAGTATGGAGGTGTGTCTAGAGGTTTGGTCCCTCAGGGAATGGGGCTTTGAGCTCTGGGACTCTCCCTGGAAATGTCGGGAGAAATGGGTACATAGATGTGAGAGTCATTAGCACAAAGCCCCTCTAGAGACTAGGTCTTGTTCAGGATTGTATTTATATATTCCTAGTATCTTGTCCTTCGATTAGCTTTGACAGGCCTGGGGCCTCATTGTTCCTTGGAAGAGGTCACAACTCATCACAAGTTGAGATTCAGAAACTTGAGGCTCCGGGGGAAGGAAAGTGCCTTTTCGGCTGCTGTATAGAGGTTGGCACTCCCTGTAGAAAAAAGCTGCCTTCCCCATGGGTAGGAAGGACTCCTCCCCAAAGTGGAACAAAAAAACCAGGGACCTGAAGTCAAATCACCAGCTACTGAATGAAGATTTGTCTGTGAAGCCAGCCCTGAGAATCCTTCTTCTCTACAGGTGGCAGGCGTTACAGCTCTGGCCTGTGGCATGATTGCCGTGGGTTCCTGCAATGGAGATGTTACATCCACTATCCTGCAGACTATCATGGAGAAGTCTGAGACTGAGCTCAAGGACACTTATGCCCGTTGGCTTCCCCTTGGACTGGGCCTCAACCACCTTGGTGAGCCAGGCTGGTGGATGACATGCCCGACAGTCATTCTGCAGGCTCTATGGAGGGGGTGGGGTCTGGGTAGGAGAATTGGGATGACCCCCAGAACTCTTCTGCCCCTCCTAGGCAAGGGTGAGGCCATTGAAGCAATCCTGGCAGCTCTGGAGGTTGTGTCGGAACCCTTCCGAAGTTTTGCCAACACCCTTGTGGATGTGTGTGCCTATGCAGGTTTGTGTTGCTTTGCTCCATTGTTCCTCAGTAAATGGACCTTCTTTGAGGCCTTGTCTTTTCCCAAAGCTTTTTTCTCCCATAAAGGCTCTCTTCTCTCTGGGTCAGAGGGGATAGTGAGCACATCTGAGTGACCCTGGGCAAGTCACTTAGCCCTTTTCTGCCTTAAGTCTCCTTGTCTGTAAAATGAGGGTGATAGTAGCACTTGTGAAGATCCAGTGAGCTAATGTATGGGAGAGCTTCAGAATCCTGAAAGTGCTATAAAGGTCAGCCTTTTCACCTCTTCTTCCTCTTCCCAGGGCTATATCCTGATTATGCTGTCCTTCCCTTCTGGGCCTGGCTGTCTTTTTGCCCTCTCTGACCCCTCTCTCCTATACCCCAGGCTCGGGGAATGTGCTGAAAGTCCAACAGCTGCTTCACATCTGTAGTGAGCACTTTGACTCCAAGGACAAGGAGGAGGACAAGGACAAGAAGGAGAAGAAAGACAAGGACAAAAAGGAGGCCCCTGCTGACATGGGGGCCCACCAGGTGACCTGGTGGCCTGGGGGAGGGAGGAGCCTCTCTGGGGCCAGGCAGGGCAGGAGCTAGGTTCCTTGGGGTGGCCATTCCTGGGATTGTGTGTTGGTGAAGCCCAGAGCCGTGGTAGCTGGGCCTCTGGGACTCACTGGGCTGGGCCTCCTTTTCTCTGGCAGGGAGTAGCTGTCCTGGGCATTGCCCTCATTGCCATGGGGGAGGAAATTGGGGCTGAGATGGCTCTTCGGACCTTCGGTCACTTGGTGAGTTGCAGGTTTGAGGGCCCTTGAGCTATGCATAGTACAAGGGGCCAGTAGGGCAAGGGCTTGTTTCCTGGCTGGCCTCTTAGGGTAGGGGTAGAAGGAAGGAGCCAAGCCCACCGTGGTGCAGGAAGAGACCATGTAGACAAATGCCTTTTATTTTTTGTTTATTAAAAAAAAATCATAAATTTAGCAAGCCAATAAACACTACTTAAGTACACAGCCAGGAACAGAATAAAAGGCTATATTTGCAACCCAGACTTCTTTTGTTGACTTTTTGGTTCTTTAAAGACTTCAAGGTTGTGTCCAAATCTCAGGCAGCTTTGTTCTCATTCCCCTTTGAGCTTTTCTTCTTCTGTGGATCTTTTCAGATTTTGTTGCTGTTAAGGTTTCCGCGCGATTTATCATCTTCCTTCTAAATGACATCTTTGAAGTTTTCCCAGTTTTCTGTGTCTCATCTTTGTGATGTCAGAGGGTGCACACAAATCCTTTCCATCCCTACACCACAGTTGATCATTTCTTATCTACCAGTTATGCCAACTTCCTCATTTACAGTTGAGGAAACTTGGGCTCAGAGAGCTAACAAGCAAAGCAGCAGACCCAAATGGGGCTCAAGTACATAATTGTTTTTCTCTGATTCTGGCATCTTTCCCACGATGCCCCATCCTTTTGGTCCTTAGGGGCCCTCATAGATTTGGATAAGAGACCAATTATGGTTCCATCCTCTTTGGAAACTGGCAGAACCCATGGCTCTGTCTAGACCAGGAACTCCCTCTGCCCTGTCTTTGCTCTGCAAGACCTTCCTTTTTTTAAACCCCCAGCTTAGGTATGGGGAACCTACTCTGCGCCGGGCGGTTCCACTGGCACTGGCCCTGATCTCGGTCTCAAACCCGAGGCTCAACATTCTGGACACCTTAAGCAAATTCTCCCATGATGCTGACCCGGAGGTGTCCTATAACTCCATATTTGCCATGGGCATGGTGGGCAGTGGTGAGTATCAGCAGAAGAGGGCAGCTCTTGGGCTGAGGGGAACATCTGAAGTAGGTTTGGGCAATTACCCTATTCAGTATTTCTCCCCCCCAATATCTCCCCGTTGCTTCATCTCCAGGTACCAACAATGCTCGATTAGCTGCCATGCTGCGCCAGCTGGCACAGTATCATGCCAAGGACCCTAACAACCTCTTCATGGTGCGCTTGGCCCAGGTAAAGGGAATATTCTTCTCTGGGAGGCCTAGAGATTGTATAGGGTCCTTTTGGTGGGCGTTGTATGATTGGGCTTGGGCAGTACTTCTCCTGTGATCCTTACTCTTACTGTGTCCTGAACAGGGCTTGACCCATTTGGGGAAGGGCACCCTCACCCTCTGCCCCTACCACAGTGACCGGCAGCTCATGAGTCAGGTGGCTGTGGCTGGGCTACTGACTGTGCTCGTCTCCTTCCTTGATGTCCGCAACAGTGAGTCCCCTTCAGAAACTTAAGAGAAAAGGCTAAGTCAGTCTTAGTGATGCAAGGGTGCCTCCAGAAGACCCTAGAGGTGTTTCAGGTTCTGGCCAGTGGGTTGGAGCTGGGCTTTTCCAGGGTTACTCTTGTCTGCTTTATACCTGCCACTGGCCTAGGCCACATGCTCCCTTTAGTGGGGCTCCAGTTAGGTTGGTTTGGCTGCCTTCTGGGGATGAGGCTGGCCATTAATTCCACTGTATTTGGTGTTTTAGGTGACTATTATCCCCATCTCTCAAGGAGGCAGGGAGAGTGGCCCCAGGGTTAGGGGAGCAAGCAGAATGTGGGCAGAGTAAAGGAGTGAACAGCTCTGGGGAAGATAAAGGCAATATGGGGAAGGAGGAGCATCAAGACTGAGGAGGTGGGTTGGGGAAACCTGGAGGGATGAGTTAGAGCCACTGGGGTTGAGGGGGCAGTGCTCAGGATTGGGAAATACTGCTTACTACCACCTCTTTGCTGCTTTCTTATAGTTATTCTGGGCAAGTCTCATTATGTGCTATATGGATTGGTGGCTGCCATGCAGCCCCGAATGCTGGTCACCTTTGATGAGGAGCTCCGGCCGTTGCCAGTGTCTGTCCGTGTGGGCCAGGTATGGGGAGGGGATCTGATGGGATAGGGTGGTAGGGCTTGGGGCCTGGAATGTAGGAATCACTTCTCTGGAACTCTCAGGGACAGTAGGATTACTGGATTCCCTGCTCCCAGATTCCCCTTACTTTACCTTTTTAATCCCTACAGGCAGTGGATGTGGTGGGCCAGGCTGGGAAGCCTAAGACTATCACAGGATTCCAGACACATACCACTCCGGTGTTGCTGGCTCATGGGGAACGGGCTGAGCTAGCTACGGAGGAGTTTCTGCCTGTCACCCCTATCCTGGAGGGCTTTGTCATCTTGAGGAAGAACCCCAACTATGATCTCTGAGCCCTGGGGGCCCTAAACCTTGACTTCAGTCTGGGGTACTGGGCAATAGCCCCAATTCCCAGGAAAGGCCTTCCAACAACCATTTGGGGGGGAAATTGGTTCCTGCTTTTTTGTTACTAAGTGAGATGGCTATGTTGAATTAAAGACCCTTATTGTCCCATGTTCTGTTAGTGCCTTTTTTCTTGGGATCTGCTAGATGGAAGTTGAGGGGGCTACTGCTTAGAGGGAATGCAGGAATGGGTTGAAAATTAGAGGATCAATGCCAGAAGAAAACCATGGCCTTCCAGTGTATTTCTCGCTAAGTTTACTCTACAGTGGAGAGTTTATTCCGTTAACCAGTCAATCAATAAATAAGCAAGTGCTATTAGGCTTTGGTCATAAGATGAAAAATAAAGCTGTTCCTATCTCCAAGAGCTTCCTTTCTCCCAGAAACAATGTATATACATATAAGTAAATGCTGCTTCTGTACATGAGGTAATGGAGTGTGGAAACTGCTTTTCACCATTTTGGATGGAAATGGAGGCCATGTCCCAGCCTTCCACAGAATATATGCTGAACAGGGTTTTTAACCTTAGACTCGGGGCTGTAGGCATCACTATTGACCGTCTTTCATTGCTGATCTGCCTTGTGAGCTCTGGGACTCCTGAGCCCCAGTTTCTGTCGTCTGTCTTCAGCAGCCACTCTCATCCTTGATTCATTGGCTTTAGTTGAGATTAGAGAGTAGATAACCACATTTGTTGGGAGTGTGGAGTCAGTATGGTCTTGGGGTAGAAGCCCACCAAGTGCCGAGGAGGAAAGGAAGTATACTGCTTTTAATTATGCATGACAGGCCTCTAAAATGATTTTGTGTTTTTAACAAGCTCTCAAGTTTCATTTTTTTTAAACCCTTAATGTTTTAGAATCAATACAGTGTATCAGTTCCTAGGCAGAAGAGTGATAAGGGCTAGGAAGTAGGGGTCAAGTGACCCACCCAAGGTCACACAGTTAGGAAGTGGCTGAGGTCATATTTGAACTCAGGACCTCCATTCTCTAGGCCACTGAGCTACATGTTCTACTGATTTATTTTGCTTTTCTCACTGAAATACCCTTCCCTTCAGAGCAAGGCAGCCTTGCCCCTGAACATTAAATACAAGCTCAGCAAAATCAACTAATAGGGTTGGACACAGCTCTGTACCCATAGTGCCTCACCTCCATGCCCTTCTTGTTAACTTCCTGGTCCTCTGCTGTGTCCTGCGTAGGTTGAGTAAAGTTGAAAGTAATTTCTGAATGAAACAGCGAGGCCAGGTAAGCCACAAGCCTGGCAGCTGCCCCTTGTCCACTGGGCACTGCTGCGCAGCGTAGTGTTGATGCTCCATTTTGGTCCAGACCTCCCTGGAACTCTGCTCCCCTCCCCTCCAACCAGTAGATTAGGAAGCCTTCGGGTTAGTGCCTGGGACAAACTTATCTATTATTCTCTTTCCAACCTAACTTCCTACAACTTGGCCTTCCCTGGTTTCTGAGCACCCTCGGTACTTTCCAGTCTTTCTACTCCTCTTTACACCCACGGAATATGCGGCTGCCTTTTACAGGTCGGTCCTGGAGATAGGAATGAAGCCTTGATTTAGTGCTTCGTGAGAGCGGAGGCCCGGTAGCCTCTGAGTGCCAGGGGCACCCGCCCTCGGGGGCCCACGCCCTAATGGGGTGTCCTCATCTCCTGCAAACCTCGATTTCCGCTTTGGGGGCCAGGCCGGTGCTGGATGGAACAGTGGCCTCCTAGGGGACGCGGCTGGGCCTCCGCTTAAGGTCAGGCGCCCGGCCAGAGGGGGGGTTATCCGCAGTTTCCTGCATTCTCACACCTGCCAAGCGCTCCTTGACACCCCGCGGTTCCGCCCCAAGGGACAGGTCATTCAGGCAGCTGGCCCCGGCAAGGCTACCCAAAGTCGGGGAGCTGTAATGGAGCGAGCTGGGAGCTTCGGGCCGCCCAGCGGGGCCACGTGATCGCGTAGGCCTTTCCCTTCTATTGCAGCGGGGGCGGGGAGGACTCTCCGCTGCGGCAGCGGAGGTGGGAGGGGAGAACGACGGCGTGATGACACACGCCGCGGGCGTCCCCAGCCCTGGCCCTGGCCGGCGCCACCCAGCCCCCTGCGCCGCGGCGGTCACGTGGCGGGCCGGGCCGCGCCTGCGCCTGCGCCTGCGCCTGCGCC
>NC_058133.1:508965714-508985209 GCF_016433145.1 Gracilinanus agilis | reverse complement strand
CCGGCCCGGCCCCGGCCCCGCGCTCAGCCCGGCCCGGCCCCGCCGCCCTCTCGCTCGCCTGCCCACGTGTGCTGGCCGCCCGCCGGGCCGGGTTGAGCGCGGGGACCGGGAGCTGGGCCTGCTAAGCGCGGGGCCGAGCTGGGGCTGGGGCCGGGCGGGCGGCGGGGCGGGAAGTGACACGTTGTTCTCTGGTGCCGCCGCCCGCCCAGCTCCGGGCCGGCCCGGCACGACCCAGCCCGACCCTTATCTGCCCCAGAGCCCGTCCGTCTGTCGGTCACACGCCCTCCGCCCCCTCCCCCGCTCCTTGTCCGACCTCGACCCAGCCCCGCCGCCCCCTCTCCCGGCCTCTGCTCTGGAGGAGGAAGCGCTGTCCGTGGGCCCAGGCCCCTTCACTCATCCTATGGCACCCACCGTGGGCCAGGCCTGGGGCCCCCTCTCTAGGTACCCCATTCTCTGCTCTGTAAGAAGCATTAAATATTTGGCACCTACTGTGTGCCAGGGCCAAGGACCCCTCTCAGGGCAGGGCCTCCCTTCTCTGCTTTGTAAGAGGAGGCATTAACTGTTTGGCACCGACCATGTGCCAGGCTCTTATTGTGTGCCAGGCCCAGGGACCCCCCCTTTCTGCGTTCCCCATTCTCAGTTTTGTAAGAAGAGGCATTTATTTGGCATTTAGTATGTTCCAGATCCTGGGATCCCCTGTCTATACCTCTTAATCCTTGCTTTATAGGAGGAAGCATTTCTTATTTGGTACCTACAATATGCCAGGCCCAGGGCCCCTCTCTATACTCCCTATAATCAGCTCTGTAAGAAGCATTAACTATGTGGCACCTACTGTGTGCCAGGCCCTAGAACCCCCTCTTGTTACTCCTATTCTCTGTAGGAGAAGGCATTCCCGATTTGGCACCTACTGTATGTCAGATACAGTGTTCTCTTCCTCCTTTTTGCTCTATAGTAGGAAGTATTTTCTAGTCAATACCTACTAGTGTACTAGGCCTGGTCCCCTTCCCCCAATCCTTTTTACTCTGTAAGATAAATCATTTCTTGTTTAGTACCTACTGTGTACCCTCCAGATGTTGGGGCCCTCTATCCAATCTCTTTACTCTTGTAAGAAGTATTTCTTGTTTAGCACCTACTGTGTGCCAGGCAGTTTCTTTCTTTCTCCTTCCCCTTTTCTTTCTCTTTCTCTCTCTCCCTCCTCCTCCCCTCCTCCATCCTCTTTGCTCTATAAAATCTCCCCTTCCCAGGACTAACATGTCCTTAGGGCTTCTCCCTGGAAGAGCCTCCCTCCATGACCTGGCCTGGCCTCAGGGCCTCCCCTTCTGGGCTTATTTCCCCAGACTCAGTCTCCTTCCTCCCAGTAGGGAGCCAGTGTCAGGTCTGGTTCTGGGCCCTGAGCCTCTTTCCTGCTGACCTCCCAGTCCAGCCCCTGAACTCAAACCCTTGCTGGGGCCCAGCTGGCTTCCACAGAGGCTTTCTTTGCTACTCTGCTTTCCACATGCTTTCTTGAGCAGAAGTCATTTCTCTTGGTGTGTCTTTTGCCTTTTCCAGGGGGTATTGGAGTTGGGGGGGGGGTCTTCCTTTTTTGTTCCTGGAACTCCAAGCCAGGGACACCTGGAATTTCCAGTCTGGTTGGTCTTTGACTTCTGGAGCTGGGTTGACTCCCCCTCCCCTTCTAATCCTAGGCCCCTTGGATGCCCAGAGCCCATAGGCCACAGCGTGGATTGGTTGTTTCCTGAGGGGGTGAGTGAAGTGGGGAATGGGGGAGAGCTTTAGGGCCTTAGACTCCCTCCTTTTGCCCTTTCTCTGACCCCCCCCCCTTTTCTCAACAGGTGCTGGGGGGACCCTGATGCGGCACCAAATGAAATGAATAAAGCTCCGCAGCCCACAGGCCCCCCACCTGCCCCATCCCCTGGCCTCCCCCAGGTAATAGGGCCATTCGGGGGAAGGCTGGACCCAGGCCCGAAGTGGGGGTGGGGGGTGCTTGAAGAACAAGGCCCAGACCAATTCCCCAACTCCCACCCCTTAGGTAGAAGGCAGAGTAGGAGTCATGGGGAGGGAAAGAGGGGTCATGGCCTCCTGTCTTGGAGGGAGCCCGCTAATTAGCTTGCTGCTCTTGACCTGAATTGTTCTCCCCCCCCAACAGTTTCCCTTAGTTTCCCCTCTTGCTGAATTCTGGTCTCCCCCTCTTTAGCCGGCATTCCCCCCGGGGCAGACGGCACCGGTGGTGTTTAACCCGCCACCAGCGACCCAAATGAACACGCCTTCTCAGCCCCGCCAGGTGAGGGTCTGTGGGGAGGCAGCTGGGGCTGGGGGGGCTGGGGCAGGGCCAGGAGAGTAGAGTGTTCAGGGCCTGGCTCCTCGCACCTGACTCTGATCTCTTCCAATCCTTGTTCTCCTGTGTCCCCTTACTCTTTTTCAGTGCATTATTTGATAATGAGTGCCCACAGGAGATACGCCTAGGTTATGGGGGTGACCCTAACGGGGAGCCCCACAGAGCTGGGAGCAGTGCACCTGGGGTGGCCCTAATGGAGCTTACATCTTTTCTGTCTCCTCTCTTCTCCTGGTGGTCGCAGTAGCTCTGGTCATTGTCCCTTGTTGCCACTCTAGTCCATGGGGGAGAGGAGCCCCATTTTTTCTCCCCTTCCCTGCTTCCTTCCTCCTAAGAAAGGATGCTTCTTTCCCTATTCTCCTCACTCCATCCCTGGCCACCTGGGGGATAATTCTCTTCTTTCCTGTCCCCATGTGCTCTCAGGGAGGATTCAGGTCTCTGCAGGTAATGCCTCTTGCCTGATCCTGGACCATCTCCTGGTCTCCCAGCCACGGGCAGGGCCAGGGACCTAGGGGATTGGGACAGGGGTAGCCCAGTCTCCACCCAGGGTGGCAGCCAGCACAATGCATGTGGAGGGGGCTTAGTTTTTATAGAGCCTCTGGGGAATGGGAGAGAGGCCTGCATGTTAAAAGCCACCTCCCTAGTATCTTGGGGGTCAGAGCAGTGCATGCTGGTCTATCTGTTGCCTGGAAGGGTCAGGGCAGGCAGGCCCACTTTGGTCCTGAGAGGGGTCGTCCTTTTTAGTCTACCTAGGGGAGTGCATGGCTCTCTGGCAGTGAGGCCAGAGGCGAAGGCCAAGTCAGGCTGAGCCGGCTAGTGTCTAGCCCCCAGGGCTGGTTAGTGGAGCCCCCTGGCTGCAGCAGCCCTGCCCCTTGATACTGGAGTGGGCCCTAACCCTTCCGTTTCCTTCCTCACCCTCCCAGCATTTCTATGCAAGCCGGGCTCAGCCCCCGAGTAGTGCAGCCTCCCGAGTACCGAGTGCAGCCCCTGCCAGGCCTGGCCCAGCTGCCCACGTCTACCCCGCGGGTTCCCAAGTGATGATGATCCCCTCCCAGATCTCCTACCCGCCCTCCCAAGGCGCCTACTACATCCCTGGACAGGTGAGGCAGGGATCTCCTATCCCCGGAAATGGGACCTGAGCCATTCACTTAATTTTGGTCTCCTGCCTGCCTGACCCCACTTTTCCAGGATTCTGGCCCAAGAGTGTGGTCAGGGACACATTGTCACTTCCTCTCCCCCTCACCCCCCCAGGGCCGTTCCACGTATGTTGTCCCTACCCAGCAGTATCCAGTGCAACCAGGAGCCCCCAGCTTCTATCCTGGAGCAAGCCCCACTGAATTTGGGACCTACGGTAAGAGCTGGGAGAGAGGAGGGATGGGCTGGAATGTGCCTGGGGAGCCTGCAAGGAGAGAATTCCTAGATTGTAAAAATAAGCTTTGGCCTACTGTGTTGGGATCAAAGTGATAGGATTAATATTGGGGCTTAATGTTTAACAAATAGTGGGGGGTGGGAGGGAGTAGACTTTATCCTTCTGCCAAGAGACTTGGAGTCCTCCCTAGGGCAAGGAGTATTAGAGCTGGAGCTCCAGTGAGGGGCCTGCCAGAAGCACAAGGCCCACAGGCAGGGGTGGGGGGCTTAGCTGAACAAATGAATGGATGGATGGACTTACTGATGGATGGTCCTTCCATGTTTGGCAGCTCTTGGGGAAGGTGCTCCCTCCCTCCCTCTCTCTGTTTCTCCCTCCCTCCCTCTTTCCCTCCTTTCCTCCCTCCCTCCCTCCCACCCTCCCTCCTTCCCGTGTATGGCCAAACTGACTCTCGGCCAGGCCAGGCTGCCATTTCCTATTCTCTCTGTCCACACCTCTGCCAAAGGGCCTTAGAGCCAGGGGGAAATGGGGGGAGGGGTAGGGGGCCCTCCAAAGTTGGTAAATCAGATTTGGTGTCCTCAGTCAGGGGTCTCTGGTCTTCTAGCACACATTGTCCTCGCTCCCTGGGTAGAAAAAAGGAAAGGGCATCCTTCCATAGGAGTCATTTGTTGATATTCTTGGGCCTCTGACCTAGGTTTGGGGCCTGGATGATTGGGGCTGGGGGGGTGTGTCTTTGTGTGCGTGTGTGGGGTGCCTTCCATCCAGAGGTGTGTGTCAGGAATTCTTGTAAACGCAACTCAGACTGGTTCCCCGGCTTCTGTAGACGCTGAGTTCCCTGGGGGTGGGGGGCGGAGCAAGGGGCAAAGGCCCTGGTTCCCCTCTCCTCCCCTCCTCTCCTGTGGGGAAGGCAAGGTTCTGGGGGCCTGAGGGGTTCACGAGCAGGTGTCTCTGTCCATGGTTGGGTCCTGACTTTGCCGTCGTTCCTCATCCTCCCTACCCCTACCCGGCCCCCTCCTGCAAAGCCGGTGCCTACTACCCAGCCCAGGGTGTGCAGCAGTTTCCACCTGGCGTGGCCCCCGCCCCAGTCATGATGAACCAGCCGCCTCAGATTGCTCCCAAGAGGGAACGAAAAACGGTGAGCCCCAGCACTGTGGGAGAATTGGGGATCTGGGAAGGAGGAGGCAAGGTCAGGTGGGAGCCAGGGCAGTGTGGGTCAAAGCAGGGGGATTCTGGGAGAAGGGTTCCAGCCAGGAGAGGAGGGGGCAGGGGCGAGGGACCTCTGGAGCTGGAAGGCTCGGGAATGAATGTCCAGCTTTAAGGGAAGGGGTAAGGAGCCCCAGTGGGTGTTGGAAGGACCCGAGAGGCCTGTATTCTTGGGGGTTTGGTTCAGTGTTGAGTTTTGTTTCTGGGGAATGATTTGTCATGTGTTGTGTGCCCCCACCCCCACCCGCCATGTCCTGGAAGCTCTCCTTAGCCTCCGCCTCTGCTCAGTCCTCCAGCCCTGGGCGTGGTGCCCAGAATGGGGTGCCAGGGCTGGGGAAGCCGCTGAGTCACTGTGGCTCCACCCCCCGGAGCCTGGGCCCTGCCCAGAGACCAGGCAATCCTTGGCCAGAATTGGGCTGTTTGAGGGCTGGATCTGAGTCCCCAAGGTGGGAGGAGGGAGGAGTCTGCTGTTGGCTTAGAGCATTGGGGGGGCAGTAGTGAGGGGGGCATTGTGATGTACTGGGCGCTCTGTGAGGTCGAGGGTCTCGTGGGGGTGGGGGCTGCGACTCTAGGAGCAGGGTGCTTGGGTCAGCAGTGGAATTCAGGGGGTTACTGATATCTACCTACCTGTTTCCTAGTGGGGGAGGGGTGGAGTGGGGGCAGGGAGGAGAAGTGGGCTCCCCCTGCTCCCCACTCATCTTACACCCTTTTCCCAGATTCGGATTCGAGATCCCAACCAGGGAGGGAAGGATATCACAGAGGAGATCATGTCTGGGGCCCGGACCTCCTCCACTCCCACTCCTCCCCAGGTACTGATGGGTGTTACTACCGGACCCGAGCCTCAGGGCAAAGGGCTCCAGAACTTTCTCCAGGATTCCCCTTTTCCCTAAAGTAACTCAGGCAGCAGCAGGCCTTGAGAGTCAGGAACCCTGGGAAGGGATGGGGAACAGACAGCCGTGCTTGTGGACTCCTTGGGACCAGCAGGTTGACCTTTTGCTTCCCACAGACAGGAGGAGGTCTGGAGCCTCAGGCCAACGGGGAGACTCCCCAGGTTGCTGTCATCGTCCGCCCGGGTAAGGAGGTGGTCTCTGTCCACGCTGACTGGGAGGGAAAGCGTGAAGAAAGGGATGTGTGTTGATGGGGCTCCTTCTTTGTTACAGATGACCGGCCTCAGGGAGCAACCGTCGGGGGCCGGCCAGGGCTTGGCCCGGAGCACAGCCCCTCAGACTCTCCATCGCAGCCGTCCTCTCCTTCCCCAGCCCCGTCACCACCACCTCCAGTTTTACAACCAGGGCCTGAGCCGAGTCTCTCGGTCCTCCCCATTACCGAGGACACGATGACAGCCACGGTGATAATGCAGATGACTGTCGAGGAACCTGCCACTGCTGCCACCGCCGCTGCCACCACTGACTCCACTGCCCACGAAGCCCCAGAGCTGCCCTGCCCTGCTCTCGCTCTCCAACAGCCCTGTGCCTCCCCCGGACCCTCCTCAGAGGCAGAAGTGACTAGTCCTCTACCAGCCCCTGAGCCTGCCCTTGCCCAGCCTCCCAGCCTCCAACAGCCTCCGGACACCGAGGTTTCTCCTGAGCCCAACGGCGTGGCCCCTGCGGAGGAGCCAGAGGCCCAGCTAGAGGTGGGCCAGGCTGAAGCGGTTCCTGTGCCGCCAACCCCCCCAGCCTGTCCCCAGGAATTCACACTTGTGGCCCCTACGGCCCAGCCAGAGGAGCTGCCCAACGGGGCCCCCTCTCCCCCTGCCATGGACCTGAGCCCTATTGCCGAGCCCGAGGAGCAGGCTGAGGAGGTGGCGGCGGCGCCAGCACCAGCGCCGGCACTGCCTACCCTCCCTGCCGACCTTCCCGGGCCACCTGCTGCACCTCCTGCCCAGGAGGAAGAGCTAGAGAATGAGGAGGAGGAGGAGGAGGAGGACGAGGAGGAAGGGGAGACTGAAGGGGAGAAGGGAGGAGAGGAATCGTTGCCCCCTGAGACCACCCCCACCCCAGCCCCCCTTCCCCAGAGCCTTGACGAGACGGCCACCCAAGGTGAGGGGTAGAGGGGTGGGATAGCTGTTCACGGACTCATATGCTCAGTTGCTGAAGCATCTGAGGCTCTCCTTAGTTTGTTCTGTATGGAACACACCCTGTGGAATAGGTTCGGGGAGGGGAGGGGGCCATCAAGACGCCCAGAGGTGAGGCTGACATCATAGAAGTGGCAAAGAGGGGGGCTAAGGCCTAGACAGGGAAAAAGAGGGGAGCGGTGGGGCTAGGTTAACAGGTGGGCTTTCTGGGTCTTCACTGATGAGATCCTATTTGTGCCGTCGTGTCTGGGCCACTGAAGCCTTGTGATGGAGCTGAGGATCTGAGGGGACCCAGCCTTGAGGCAGAGCCTGGGCTGTTCTTGAAGGAGGGAGCAGTGTTTTTAAAGCATTCTGGCCTTTGATCCCCCTTTAGTGGTGGCAATATCTGTGCCAAAGAAGAGACGGAGAATCAAGGAACTAAATAAGAAGGAGACTGTGGGAGACCTGCTGGACGCCTTCAAGGAGGTGAGTAGGGAGGCTAGGGCAGGAGAGGAGCCCCTTAACCCCCTAGGGTGGGGATGGTCTTAGACCCCAGTGTCCTGTGCCCACAGGTGAACGAGGGGGTGGCAGAGTCCGGAAATCAGTCCCCTGCAGAGAGTGCGCCAACCCCAGAGCCAGAGGGCAGCCCTGGGAGTCCCCGGCCTGAGGAAACGGAGGAAACCTGGGAGGAAAAGGAAGACAAGATTGACGATGCTGAGAACATCCAACCCGGAGACCAGAAGTACCAGTACAAGTCTGGTGAGCTTGAAGGGACTGGGCTGTGCTGGGCCAGGCTGTGCTTCCATGCCAGCCAGCCTGCCTGCCTGCCACTGGGGGAGAGAAGCCAAGCTGGGAGTAGCCATCGCTCTTCAGAACCCCTCTCTCTTCCATGTTCTCAGATCAGTGGAAGCCTTTAAATCCAGAGGAGAAGAAGCGCTATGACCGGGAGTTCCTGCTCGGATTCCAGTTCATTTTTGCCAGTATGCAGAAGCCAGAGGGCCTGCCTCACATCAGCGATGTGGTGCTGGACAAGGTTGGTGTCGCTGGGAGGGCTCTGGCTGACTTGGGAGGAGTTGTGCCCAAGGCAGGGTGCCCCAGGGGCTCCCATCTCACTGCTGAAAGCTCCTCTTCTATGACTAGGCGAACAAGACGCCCCTGCGACCTCTGGACCCTACCCGCCTAACCATCATGAACTCTGGCCCTGACTTCACCCCATCTTTTGCCAACCTGGGTCGGCCCAACCTCAGTAATCGAGGCCCCCCAAGGGGAGGGCCTGGTGGGGGGCCAGGCAGTGAGCTCCCCCGGGGACCGGTGAGTGAGAATGCTGGATTTGCTTTGTGGGCTGACTGAGCAATGGGTGGACTGGGAAAATCAAGGCAGCTGAGAAGGCTTCCTGCCTGGCCTTGCTTAGGGTGACCCTATCCTATGGCCTTTCTCACCTGGCCCTGCTCTTAGCCGGCTGGCCTTGGCCCCCGGCGCTCTCAGCAGGGGCTTCGAAAGGAACCACGTAAGATCATTGCCACAGTCCTGCTCAGTGAAGATGTGAAACTTAATAAAGCTGAGAAGGCCTGGAAGCCAAGCAGCAAACGGGGCCCTACCGAAAAGGACCGGGGAGAAGAAGATGCCGATGGCAGCAAAACCCAGGTGTCTGAGGGAGGGCGGGCAGGCAGGTGGGGTGGGGGCATGGAGGAGCCCTGGGCTGACTTGCCCACCCCTCTGCTCCTCTTATTTGGGCCCAAGGCCCCTGGGAGGCTCCCTGACCCTCTCACCTTTCCAGGACCTGTTCCGAAGGGTGCGATCCATTCTGAACAAGTTGACGCCCCAGATGTTCCAGCAGCTAATGAAGCAGGTTCAGCAGCTGGCCATCGACACGGAGGAGCGCCTCAAAGGGGTCATTGACCTTATCTTCGAGAAGGCCATCTCGGAGCCGAACTTCTCTGTGGCCTATGCCAACATGTGCCGCTGCCTCATGGGGGTTAGTGCCATTGCTTCCCCAGACCCGCTTCTCCACCTTAGGGACTGCCCCCCCTTCTAATACCTCCCTTCACCCCACAGTTGAAGGTGCCCACGACTGACAAACCCACGGTCACAGTCAATTTCCGGAAGCTGCTGCTAAACAGGTGCCAGAAGGAATTTGAGAAAGACAAAGATGACGATGAAGTATTTGAGAAAAAGCAGAAGGAGATGGACGAAGCTGCTACGGTGTGGGCCTAGACATGGGTGGGGTGGGAATTAAAGCCCTCCTAGAACTCTACCACCCTGTGCTTCCCCCTTGGGTAGATCCTCATTACCACCCCTTGTTTGGCTTAAAATAACCTCATGCCTAGTCTCCAGCTTTCTGCCCTGCTGACTTCTAGTGCATGTGCTTGCTTCCTCCATACTTTTTGTTTCTCCAGAATCTTGGGCAGGTTCCCATTGCCAACCAAAGAAAGTCCAGACTTGGCTCAGCATTTGGGACTTTCCATAATTGGTCTTTAAGCTATTTTCCACCATCATCTCACGTTCTTTCCCTCCATATGATTAGGGCTTCAACCAAAGGATATTCTGTAATGTGCCTGATGGGCTTGTAGTCCTTTAAGCCAGCCCTCCCTCTGGGAGATGGTCCTCCTCTGGAACTCTTTGGGCTCTTTGAGCCAAGTGGGACCTTTCCCTCTTTCACTCACATAATTTGTAGCGCCTAGATGTTCCCATTCCTTTTCTTTATAGTCACATATGGGTCTTTTCCCTACTAGAAATCTGGATCTATCTCCTTCACCTCTACAGTGGTAGCTTCATAAAATGCCTCTCCCTCAGACCCTGGCATGGCCCTTTGTATACGGAGCTCAGTAGTTGGTGTTAGATCCAGAGGCAAAGGGAGGGAGGGAGGGCAAGGCTTGCTGCTCCTTATGATCTGATTTCTAATCCCATCACCCTCCCACCCTCCATGTGGCTCCCAGGCTGAGGAACGGGGTCGCCTGAAGGAGGAGCTTGAAGAAGCCCGAGACATAGCCCGGAGACGTTCCTTGGGCAATATCAAGTTCATTGGGGAGCTTTTTAAACTGAAGATGCTAACGGAGGCCATCATGCATGACTGTGTGGTCAAGTTGCTGAAGAACCATGACGAAGAGTCCCTCGAGTGCCTTTGCCGCCTGCTCACCACCATTGGCAAAGACCTTGACTTTGAGAAGGCCAAGGTAGGGAGCCGGGGATGAGGGCAGTGCTAGAGAGGGTGGGTTCACAACTGAGAAGGACAATGCAGGGCTGATGGATACGAGAGGCTGAGCTCTTCACTGATGACCTCTTATTGGGGCCTTTGTGTCTGGGCCACTGAGTTTTGCTGATGGAATTGAGGTTCTGAGGAGAGGCCACCTGGAAGGGGTTTAGGGTCTTCGGCGGTAAGGCCAACTACTTCCTCTCTGAGCGTTGTGCCACCTCCTCTTTAGCCCCGAATGGATCAGTATTTCAACCAAATGGAGAAGATCATCAAGGAGAAGAAGACTTCGTCCAGAATCCGGTTTATGTTGCAGGATGTGCTGGATCTCCGCAGAGTAAGTGTGGTCCAGGCTGGCCTCTCCTTGTCCATTTCTAGAGCCTGTTCTGTTCATTCTTCCTGAGCTGGCCTCCCTATCTTTGTAGAGCAACTGGGTCCCACGCCGGGGAGACCAGGGCCCCAAGACTATTGACCAGATTCACAAGGAGGCTGAGATGGAGGAACACCGGGAACATATCAAAGTCCAGCAGCTCATGGCCAAGGGAGGGGATAAGCGCCGGGGCCCTCCAGGACCTCCCCCAGGCAGTGAGTCCATGGGAGTGATGAAGGGCTTTTTTGGTCTCTGGCTTAGGAGCAATGAGATGCTACTAGAAGGGAATGGGGGAGAGGGGAGGGTCTGCTGCCATTGTTATTTGACCTGCCTTTCAAGAAAGTTCACTTGTCAAGGAGAGGTGTGGGGCATGGGAGTAGGACTCTCCAGTGATGACCTTTTGTGAGTACCCTGTGTCTGGGCCACTGAGACTCTGTGATGGAGCTGAGGTTCTGAGGAGAGTTGAAGCTGCCTGAAGCCAAGGGCCACTTTGGTTTGGACTCTTGTGTTAGTGCTAATTGGCATCCTCTTGCTAGGCCGAGGGGGTTTGATCGTGGATGATGGAGGCTGGAATACCGTCCCTATCAGCAAAGGCAGCAGACCCATTGATACCTCCCGAATCACCAAGATCACAAAGGTTGGAAGACACAGAACGAAAAGCGTATTGATTTAGGGATTGTTGTGGGTGAATGGGGGAGGGGAGGAGGAGAGACGGCTGATTTTTTCACCTTGTGAATTTAGACTTTTACTTGATGAAGTTGGGTTGGGGCAGGGGCCACCCTGGATTCATGACTCTGTTCTCCTGTCTGGAACTCCTTAGCCTGGATCCATTGACTCCAACAACCAACTCTTTGCCCCCGGGGGACGTCTGAGCTGGGGCAAAGGTAGCAGTGGGGGCATGGGAGCCAAGCCCTCAGACTCAGGTATGAACACAGGGGTCAGGGTTGCTCATGATGGATGGAGGCCTTTGAAAGGGGCTCCAGGACTAGAAAGGAGAGAGTTTGTATTGTGGGGCTCTTGTCTTTCCAGCCTCTGAGACAGCTCGACCGTCCACTAGCACCTTGAATCGTTTCTCAGCCCTGCAACAGGCAGCACCCCCAGAGAGCACAGATGCACGGCGGGTGGTACAAAGGTAAGGCCTCTATTGCTGGGGGGGGGGGAGGGGAATCCCCTGTTATTTGCCCTGTTCCTCTGGGTGTGGATAGGCCCAGCTTTTGTGCCAAGTCTCAGCCTAACCCCTCTCACAGGAGCAGTCTGAGCCGGGAACGAGGAGAGAAAGCTGGGGATCGAGGAGATCGCTTGGAGCGCAGTGAGCGGGGAGGAGAGCGTGGGGACCGCTTGGACCGAGCTCGGGCCCAGATCCCTAAACGTAGCTTTAGCAAAGAGGTGGAGGAGCGAAGCCGAGAGCGACCTCTCCAACCGGAGGGTCTACGCAAGGCAGCCAGTCTGACTGAGGAGCGTGACCGAAGTCGGGACACAGGTGAGGGCGAGGAGGGGCTTAGGGGCTTACTTAAGGGGCCAGTCAAGTCAGGGACCCCTCCACCTCCCTATCCATCCCTCTCTCTTCAGTGAAACGGGAGGGTGCCACGGCCTCTGCTGGTCCCCCCAAGGCTGCGCTGTCTGAGGAGGAGCTAGAGAAGAAGTCCAAAGCCATCATTGAAGAGTTCTTGCACCTCAATGACATGAAGGTGAGGCAGGGGTGGGCAGGGAAGGGCAGCTCCCAGGTGGAGGCGCTGCCAGGGGCCCGGGCCCACCTGATTCCCTCCGTCATGCCTCCAGGAAGCGGTACAGTGTGTGCAGGAACTGGCCTCTCCATCACTGCTCTTCATCTTCGTTCGGAACGGCATCGAGTCGACCCTGGAGCGCAGCACCATTGCCCGGGAGCACATGGGCCAGCTGTTGCACCAGCTTCTCTGTGCTGGTCACCTCACTACCAGCCAATATTATCAAGGGTAAGCCTTCCTGCTCCTCTCCCCAGGGCTAAAGGGAGGCTGGCCCCTACGACGAGGTCTCCCTTTCTCAGCATCTTGGGGTTCTTGGGGCAGCCACTGCAGGTGTGGCAAATGGGTGTGTGGCCTGCTACCTCTGGGTGGAGGGTCCTCACCCCTGGTCTTTGCAGGCTCCATGAGATTCTGGAAGTGGCAGAAGACATGGAGATCGATATCCCCCATGTATGGCTGTACTTGGCGGAACTAGTGACACCGATCCTTCGGGAAGGTGGGGTGCCCATGGGAGAATTTTTCAGGTAATTGGCCTTTGTGTTCCTAAGCTCCCCAAGGCAATGTGCCAGGCTTGATGAGATGGTGAAGTGACCCAAGTCTGGCCTTCTCTGTCCCCACAGGGAAATCTCAAAGCCGCTGAAAGCCCTAGGCAAAGCTTCTCCCCTGCTACTAGAGATCCTGGGGCTGCTGTGCAAAAGTGTGGTGAGTAGGGAGTGCTGGGAGCAGGGATGGAGACAGGCTGCTTGGGCCTTGCTGGGAAGGTTTCCAGTGGGCATGCTGAGCCAGGGGCGGGGCCCCTTCCCCCTCCAGGGCTGCCCACATGCCTTTGGGGGTGGGGGGGCGAGGCTGCAGTCAGACTTAATGGCCTTCCACTTCATGTGGGCATACACTGCCATCTCTATTCACCCACTCAGGAACACACTACAGGGCAAAGGCTAGCATTAGTGGCCAGAGGACCTGGGCTCAAATCCCATCTTGGCCAGGCATGTCACCAACTTTCTGTGAAAGTGCTGTAAAGTGAAGGGCTGGATGCTCTCAGTCTTGGAGGGGAGGCTGGATGATCTTACTCCCCATGTTCATCATCTTGGGTCTCATTGACCTCTTTCTAGGTGAGGGAATTGAGGAAGGTGCCCTGAGGTTCCTTCCAGCTTGAAATTCATGTTCCTTTGGTCAACAGTTAGGGGGCAAATAAGTACAAGAAGCTGAAAAGCTCATGAGGGAAAAGATTTCCTGAAAAGGAGTAATTGGGGCTTGGTTTTCAGGAAGACATGGACAGGGAGGGATCCTCTCTAGGGTTTTCTCTAGGTTTTCTTCCTGATTGTCCCTGTCATCCATATATTCCCCTTCCTGTACCTGGGAGTGTTGTGCCATGTCCCATTTTTGTGGTGGGCTCTCTTGGTGACCTTCTCAGCTCCTGAACACAATACATCCATCTCTAGTTCTCCTGAGCTCCATTGGGACATTGCCATCTGTGTTGTGTTGGTGTCTCAAATTCAGCATTACAAAGTGAGCTCAGTTTGTTTTCCTTCAAAGCTAACCCTTCTGAATGCCCCTCTTTCTGTTGAGGCTCCCCCATCATTCTCAGCCTTGTGACCACCTCAGCCACCCTTTATAAAAGTGCCAAAGTGTTTTGAGGGTCTAACTGTCATTCGCCTACTCAACAAGCTCTGGCGACTCCCTGGTATTTCCACCAGGATGGCTTGGAAAGCTTTTCCTCTGGCTTTTCAAACCCCTCACAGCTTGGCCTCACCTTGGCACCGGTCCAGTCACATTGGCCTTGGTGTACTTCAAACACAGCATTCTACCTCCTATCTCACCATGTTGATTCTGGCTCTCCTCTGCCTTTTTGCCTCTCGGAACTCCTTAACTCCTTCAAAACTGCTCAAATGGCATTTTCTCTATGAAGACTTTCCTTGAGGCCCCTGTGGCAGGGTGGAGGGTATTCTCTCCATCCAAAATTGTTTTGTCTTGATATTCTGTATTTGCCAGCGTGCTCTTCCCCCATTGTGATAGGGTGCCCTAGTATGTGGCACTTGAATGGGTGCTTAGGACATATTTCTCAGTTGAAGAGGTTATCACAGGTGTGGGGAAAAGATCCTTTCTTAAGAAGTTGATGAACTTGCTGTCTAGCCAGTGGAAGCTGGGATTTGACTGGACACTCCACAAAGCAAAACCCTACATTGTCCTTCCACATGGAGTTCCCATAACCTAAGAGCAATGGGGACTGGTAGAGGGAGGCCCACTTGTTCCTCTCTATGGGTGCCTACGGCATCCTTGCTCTAGACCAGGGGTCGGCAATGTATGGCTCTTTCTGCAGGAGCCATAAAGTCCATTCTTTTTTCAGGCACTGTTACAGGAGCGGCACTGGGAGCTCTGTACGGCTCTCACGAAATGACATTTTAAAAAAGGTGGCTTTTATGGCTCTCACAGCCAGAAAGGTTGCCAACCCTTGCCCTAGAAAGATTTATTAATGACTAGCAGGTTCTACTGGGGGAAACATGTAAATAGCTAAGTCTATACCTGTTAACTCGAGACAGCTATGGGAAGCCGAGAGTAGATGACCTGAGCCTTCAAGGAAGCAAAAGTAGTGGGGGGGGGGGGGGGAGCAGGAGGGGAGAGATGGACCACATGTCTAGGCAGGATGCTGGGCCAGCACTGCCCACCATGTCACCCACCTGGCCAGAGAATGAACCACATGGTGAGGAATGGTGAAGAGAGTGGGTTTTATTGGTGTGGCAATGAGGGACCACATAATCCTTTTTATTCCTTAGAGACATGAGTTTGGTGGCTGTGAGCCTGGATGGATGAGAGATGAGACCGATATCAGGGAGACAGACCACTCAGGAGAGCAGCCATGGTCTAGGCAAGAGGCCAGGAGGCTAGTGGCTGTGTGATTCAAGGATATGTTTGGAAGAGAGGAGCTGCCTAGGTCAGGGAAAGAGGAGGTGCTGGGGACCATGACAGAATGGTAGACCCAGTGAGAAGGTGGAGCAGTGATGTCAGTCATTGAGTCGGGTTCTGGCTTGGGTTCTAATGTGTTACTGTTGTGGAGGCATGTGGGCTCAGGCCCATGTCCTCTGGGTCATTGACAGTCATCATGGCTCCTGTCAACCACAATCCGTGACAGAAAACTAGCAGCAGGGAAGACGGGGACACACACACACACACACACACACACACACACACACACACACACACACACACATCAGTCATCATGGCTCCTGTCAACCACAATCCGTGACAGAAAACTAGCAGCAGGGAAGACGGACGGACACACACACACACACACACACACACACACACACACACACACACACACACACACACACACACACCCCCCTACCTTAACATTCTTTTGGATGTGGCACATGATGTCAATCCGAGGTCTCAAGACTTTGCCAGCTCTCATTTCTCCTAGCTCTACTCACTTTGCTATGTCCCAAGATCTCCCAAATGT
Organism: Gracilinanus agilis; assembly: GCF_016433145.1. Classification (NCBI taxonomy): domain Eukaryota; kingdom Metazoa; phylum Chordata; class Mammalia; order Didelphimorphia; family Didelphidae; genus Gracilinanus; species Gracilinanus agilis. Next base: position 508,969,520 of record NC_058133.1, on the reverse strand, counting down.
CCTTGTCCTCATTTCTTATGGCACAGTAAGAGCCCATTACCTTTACAGGGCACGTTCGGGTCTGACCACTCTTCAATGGCTTCCAGTTAGAGGCTGCCAGAAAAATTTTGTACGGAGAGCTCCTTTTACCTTCTTTGAGGGCATGTAAATCTAGTGGTGGGAGAGCTGGGGCGTGGGGCTAGATATTGTAGTAACTTTGTGGGCCTAATTCCTTTTTTCCCCCCTTGGCCACTATGTTAACATTTTTTTTCTTATTTACATATAAAAACAACTTTTAACAATTAATTTCTTAAAATTTTGAGTTCCACGTTTTCTTCTTTCTTTTCTCCCTCCTTGAGAAGGTGAGCAGTTTACGAAAATAATATCTGCTCACTCATACAAAAGATTTCCATATTAGCCATGTTGCAGAGGAAATTAGACAAACCCCAAGAAAAATAAAGTAAAACCAGTATGCTGTGATCTGCATAATGCCTCTAATGGGTTCTTCTTCTGGAGGTGGAGAGCATTCTTTGTCCCAAGTCCTTCAGAATTGTCCTGGATCGTTAACATTGTATTGCTGAGACTAGCTAAATCTGTCACATTTGATTGGTCCACAGTGTACAGTGTTCTTCTGGTTCCACTTATTTCACTCTGCATCAGTTCATGGAGGCCCTTCTGAACTCATCCTGCTCATCATTCCTTACAGCATAGTAGTATTCCATTATCATAATATACCCCAATTTATTCAGGCCCAAAGTCATAGACAACCCCCCAGTTTGCAATTCTTTACCACTACAAAAAGAGCTGCTAAAAATATTTTGGCACAGGTAGGTCCTGTTCCCTTATCTCTTCTCCTTGGGGTGTAGACTCAGTAGTGCTATTGCTGGGTCAGTGGGTATATTGGGTTTTATAGCTCTTCTGGTGTGGTTATAAGTTTCTCTCTAGAATGATTGTCAGTTTATAGTTCCTCCCACATACCTCTCCGCGCCCCCCCCCCCCGCCCCCATACATTTATCATTGCCCTTTTCTGTCATCTTGGCCAATCTCACAGGTGTGAGGTTACCTCAGAGTTGTTTTAATTTTCATTTCTCTTAATTTTTTCTGAAAAGAGCTTGTTCGTATTCTTTGGCCATTTGTCATTGGAATGGCTTATAGTCTTATATTCTTATAAATTTGACTCAGTTCTCTATATATGAGAAATAAATCCTTTATCAGAGAAACTTGCATTAGAAATTTTCCCCCTTTTCTGTTTTCCTCTCCTAACCTTGGCTGCATTGGTTTCATGTAAAGCCTTTTGGTCATTTTATCTCTCATAATTTCCTCTGTCTTATTTGGTCATCCATAGATCTGACAGGTACGCTATTCCGTGCTCCCCTCATTTGCTTGTGATGTCACCCTCAGTGTCTAAACCAGGTGCCCATTTTGATCATATTGCTGGGGTCACTTGCTACCTGTTTGGGGGCCTGGTTGCAGATTCTTCTCCAGAAAGGCTGCTCCACCCCTAGCCCGTGTTCTCTTGGCTCTTTAATTTGTGTTGGTCATTTTAGAGAATTACTTTCATGTATGTGATTGTTGATAGCTTGCACTCCTTCCTTTGAAAACCATTTCTCATTTGGAGAAGGGCTCTGTCTCTTACTCATTTGAATCATTCCTTGTGTCTTTTCTCAGAGAAACTTGTAGATTTTTTCTATTAATTCATTGTTTTACTCTCCTAGTGTGGGGGCAGTTAAGTGGCTCCATGGAGATGGGGAGGATCTGGGTTCCAATCTGGCCTCATAATTCCTAGCTGTGTGACCCTGCACAAGTCACTTAACCCCCATTGCCCAGTCCTTACCACTCTTCTTCCCTGGTAAAATGGTCCATTCCTCTTCATGAATTCTGAGCTGAAAGGTAACATCTTCTCTGAGCTTCGGCTCAGCGTGGGGCGTGAGGTGTTGGGCTGCCGTCCAGTTTTTAGGGAGAGAGAGGTTCTTGAGGAGGGGGCAGCAGCAGGGGGGCTGAAGAGCTCTTGCCTTTTATTCCAGGGTCACAAAAAGGTTGGGGCGCTGTGGCGAGAGGCTGGCCTCAGCTGGAAGGAGTTCCTCCCCGAGGACCAGGACATCGCTGCCTTCGTCACTGAGCAGGTAGGCTCCCTGCCCCGGAGCTAGCCCAGTCCCTCACCCAGTTCTTGTTTGCTCCCTGCTCCTCCCCCTCGCCTGACTCTCTGAACTCTGGGTCCCAGAAAGTGGAATACACGCTGGGAGAGGAGTCGGAGCCGCCCAGCCGGCGAGAGCTGTCCCCCGATGAGCTGAGCCAGCAGCTGAAGAAGCTGCTCAAGGAGAGCCCTAACAACCAGCGCATCTACGACTGGATCGAGGTGGGGAGAGAGCCGGGCCCTGGAGGGGACCGTCGGGTGGGCGGGCCGGCCACAGGCTGGGCTCAGCCTCACTGGCTTTGCCCTTTCTCCTCTTCCACAGGCCAACCTGAGCGAGCAGCAGGTGGCCTCCAATACCCTGGTCCGAGCGCTCATGACGGCCGTCTGCCATTCAGCCATCATCTGTAAGGGGGGGGAGCCGGCTGGGGAGGGGGGAGGTCAGGCCCCGAGGAGGGCCCAGCTCAGCGACTGTCTCCTTCCTAGTCGAGTCCCCCCTGCGATTGGATGTGGCCGTGCTGAAAGCCCGAGCGAAGCTTCTCCAGAAATACGTGAGCGATGAGCAGAAGGAGCTGCAGGCACTCTATGCCCTCCAGGCCCTGGTGGTCACCCTGGAGCAGCCAGCCAGTAAGGGGGGGGGGCTGGCAGCCGCCGAGCACTCTGTCTCTGTCTGTCTGTCTGTCTGTCTGGGCCCTGAGTGACCTCCCTCCCTCCCTCCCTCCCCGCAGACCTCCTGCGCATGTTCTTCGACGCGCTCTACGACGAGGATGTGGTCAAAGAGGAGGCCTTCTACAGCTGGGAGAGCAGCAAGGACCCCGCTGAGCAACAGGGCAAGGGGGTGGCCCTCAAGTCTGTCACTGCCTTCTTCACGTGGCTGCGTGAGGCCGAGGACGAATCTGACCACAACTGAGGGCGGGGCCGGCCAGGGGCCGGGGGTGGCCAGGCCGCCCAATGGACACGCAGACAGCCGGCCGCACAGACTGCAGGGGGGGCTGCGGCGTGCGCCTGTAGCGCGGTGTGTGTCTGAGCTAATAAAGTGGTGGCTGATGAGGCAGGATGGCTTGGGGCTGCCTGGGCCCCCCCCCTTCCAGGACGATGCCAGGCGCCCCTCCCCCTGGGGGCATAGAGATATATTATATATAAAGTCATAAAATTGGTGTGGGGGTGGGGTACCACCGCCTACCCCTGGGGTCCTTTTTTTTATTTTAAGAAAATCACTTTTGGGACGGCCGTCCTCGCTGCTGGGGGCGTTCCGCCCCAGCCCCCCGCACCTCCTCTGCTACCGCCTGGGCAGGGGGAGAAGGGGGGGCACGGTGCCTGTAATTATTAAACATGAATTCAATTAAGTGCGATGCCTCTCTGCTTTCTGCCCCGCTCTCCCTGGAGGGGGCCCTGGGCCCTGCCCTCTGCCCTGGGGGCCGCGGGGCCCAGGGCAGTGCTCAACCAAGGTGGTTGGAGAGCGGGCCTGGGCCTCGGTTCTCCCCCTGTGCCAGTGGAGCCGGGCCCAGATCGGCTTCTCGTCGCCGGCCTGGGACTGGTGGCGAAGGAGAGGCCTGTCCCCTCCGGCGTCGGGGTGGGGAACCCCAAGGAGAGGGCCCTGGCGTCGCCCCTGGCCGGGTCCTTGGGGGCCACAGTGCTGGGGCGCCTGGCGGCGGCTTGGCCCGCCCGGCTCCCTCTGCCGTGACGTCAGCCCCGC
>NC_058133.1:508921323-508961325 GCF_016433145.1 Gracilinanus agilis | reverse complement strand
GGGCCCTGCCCTCTGCCCTGGGGGCCGCGGGGCCCAGGGCAGTGCTCAACCAAGGTGGTTGGAGAGCGGGCCTGGGCCTCGGTTCTCCCCCTGTGCCAGTGGAGCCGGGCCCAGATCGGCTTCTCGTCGCCGGCCTGGGACTGGTGGCGAAGGAGAGGCCTGTCCCCTCCGGCGTCGGGGTGGGGAACCCCAAGGAGAGGGCCCTGGCGTCGCCCCTGGCCGGGTCCTTGGGGGCCACAGTGCTGGGGCGCCTGGCGGCGGCTTGGCCCGCCCGGCTCCCTCTGCCGTGACGTCAGCCCCGCTCCCCGCCCTCCCGGGCCCGCTGGCGCTGGCGTCACGGAGCCCGCCCCCAGCCCTGACGTCTCCCCCGCGCCCCCACTCTCTGGGCTGCCGGCGGACCAGCGGCCCCTCCCTTCCCCTCCTGCCCCCCTCCCTCCCGGGCCTCGGGAAGGTGATGGCCCGCGGCCCCAGCTGAGCCTCCGCGGGGCCCTCCCCGGCCATGGGCTGCATCGGCTCCCGGAGCCCCGCGGGTAAGAGGGGGCGGCGGACTGCCGGCTGCTGCGCGGATGGGGGCGGGGCGGGGGGGAACCAGCCTAGGGCCGCGCGGCGCCGCGGAGGCTCCCGGGCTGGCGGCCCGAGGGATGCAGGATCGCAGGATCGCGGGGAGCTGGGGAGGGGGCCGGAGCCTGGGCCCCGGGAGGAGGGGGAGGAGCAGGAGAGGAAGGCGGGGGCTGGCTTCAGCGCCTCTTACCTGGCCGCGAGCCGCGAACGCTGTGGCCCTCGAGCTGGCCAGGCCCACCCACTGGAGCGGGGACGAGATGGGCTCCTGCCCACCTTGGCGCTGCCGGCCCTCCCCCGCACCCCACCCAGCCCCTTCTGCCTCCCAAGAGCATCCTTCCCCGGTCCTGTGGCCGGCGCGTCCAGCGGAAGCCCTCTTGGTGTCACTGCCCCTTAGAGTGTGTGGGATGGAGCTCTGACAGCCGCCTAGCACCACCCCCAAACCCCCTCCCCCCGCCCGAATGTCCGAGTGGGGGCGGGGGGCGGCCGATCGGGCCGCCTGTCCTGGCCCATCTCTGGCTCCCCATCCCAGGTGCGAGCCCCGAGTTCCCCGCGGGTCCCTCTGCATCCTGAGGGCACAGGTGCATGCTGGGACCTGTAGTACATTTTGGGTTGGCTAACCTACTTTGTGTCTGGGGCTCCCTCGGTGTGGGCCCTGGGTGCGCCTGGGCCTGATGGTACCTCTGTGGAGGGTGCTTCCCCGAGAGGAGGGAGCAGTTCCAGATCTGGGCCTCAGTTTCCTCACTGGTAAAAGTGGCAGGTTTGCATGGGCTGGTCTCTTCCAGCTCCGCCATCCCAGTCTAGTCCAGGGACTCTGTGGTCCAATTCACACAGCTGGGGGTGAGGAGGGTCCTGGGTTGGAAAGATGGCAGCTGGGGGCCTATTTCACCTGAGAGGCTTCAAGCTCCTTGAAGGCAGCAGCTGCCTCTCGCCTCCTTTGGTAGCCCCAGCCCTTGGCACAGGACCTGGCACGCAGTAGGCACTGAATAAATGCTTATTGAGGGACCCTGCAGACGTGACGGCCCTCCCTCCCTCCTCCATGCCCCACACGGACAAATGGCCCTCCTAGTCAGAGGAGAGTTGGGGCAGCCTTAGCGAGGGAGGCCAAAGTAACCTCGTGTCTCCCTTCTGGTTGTTTGTTAGCGAATCTGGGGACCACCAGCCGGCTGAGGCTCGGGGACAGAGACGGCTGCTCCGGCTAAAGGTCAGTTCGGATCTGCCCTGCCCGGCGGTGCTGTCCGGGGACGGCCCTGAGCCCCATCTCCCCGAGCCCCAGAGAGCCCCGGCCTGCGCCCGCTGCCTCCCCGCAGGAGGACCAGAGGAGTCCTCTGTGTGAATTCGGGGCGAGGGGGCGAGCGGGCAGGGAGGAAACTGGGCCAGGTCCAGAGTCTCGACAGGAAGGGACCTAGGAAGGAAGCAGGCGCTGCCATCCGGGCTCGGGCTCTCTGAGCCAACGTGGATGTGTGTGCGGGCCCGTGTTTGTGTGCCAGCCCTCCGGAAGGAAAGGAGGCGGCGTGGGGGGCTCTGCGGAAGGGGGGGGGACGGGCACAGATGGGAGCCCGCAGCACTGGGGACGTGAGCGGGGCGGTCCATAGGCTGGGCTTGGCTGTTGGGAACTGACTGAAGATGGGGAAGGGAGGAGGAAGAAGCGGTGGGAAAACGGGGAGCAAGGAGCCCGAGAGAGGAGCCGGCACTCGCCATGTGCCAAGTAAGTGAGGGCTAGCGGAGGGCGGGCACCATGCCCCTGGATGGCGGGAGGCTCCTCTCTGGCCCAGGCGGGTCCAGAAGTTGGCAGAGGATGGATGTGGATGTCCGGAGGGGTGGGGGGAGGGATGGTGAGGCAAGCATTCCCCCGGGAGAGGAAGCCCACAGGGGGCTGGCCAGAGGGTCTTCTGGGACCCGGAGACCTCCCCGGGGGCTCTTCTGGGGGCACCAGAGGTCTGTTGGCTCCCTTCCTAAGCGAAGGGCTCCAGGGCTGCTTCGGAGCCATTTAGGGAAGCCGGCCAGGAAGAGCAGGAGGAGAGAGAAGCCTCCCTGAAGGGTCCTTGTCCCCTCCCCCCGCAGTGGCTGCCGACCCCAAGTGGGGTGTGGAGTGGATCGAGCTGCCCCGCGTCCTGAGGTCGTCTCGCCGGGACCCCGCCAGGACCCTGCTTGGGTGGAGCCGAGCCTCCTCCCCATCTGTGGACAGCCGGGACTTATCCGAGGTGCCCCGGGCCTTCTGTTTGGGGGAGGGGGGCCAGGCGGGGGTCCCTCGGGTGCCCCTGGCCACAAGCGCGGGCTCCCTCTCCAGACCCCACGCCCCCGCTCTTGGCAGGCCGGCCCGCCGGGCTGACGTCAGCGCATCCCTGATGGTATCCGGGGAGACTGTTCCATGGTGATCCGTTGCCATGGAGACGTACACCTTGTCTCTCCAGCAGGCAGGCGGGCGGGCGGGCAGGCGGCCACCGAGAGCCCTGGGAGGGAGCCAGACTGGAGGCTGGGGAGGATGCCGGCCCCCCCAAAGGTCGCTGGCGCTGTCCAGGCTCGAGGCGGAGGCAGCTCCGGCCCTTCCTGCTTCGTGGCCTCTGGGAGAAGGTCCCGAGAGCTCTGGGAATGGCCGTGGGGAGCCTCCCTCCTCGGAGCCCTGGCCCCACGGTCCCCCTCGGGCCTTCTGCTCTTGCCAGAGGCCTCGGGGGGCGCCCCAGAGCAGGCAGCCTGGGTCCTGGGGTAGGCCAGCGAGCTGACCCTCCACGGCGGCCCCTTCCCCCCGCAGGTGGATGTTGAAGACACTGTCGAAATGCTTCCCAAGTCCCGGAGAGCCCTCACCATTCAGGAGATCGCCGCCCTGGCCCGCTCTTCCCTGCACGGTAGGACCCTGCCCGGCCGGGGCTCACAGGCCGTGTAGGCTGAGCAGGAGGGCCGGCGGAGGGCCGGCCCGGCATCCCCCCCCCACGCCCTGGCTCCACCCAGGGGCCGGCTCAGCCTCTCCCAGCCTCTGGGACCCCCTCGGCCTCCTTCCTCGTGACTCGGGCCGAGGGGACAGACGCTGCCCCCAGCGCTGGGCCCTTTCAGGGAGACTCCCCTTCCCTCCCTTTGCCTGGGTGAAGCCCAGCCCCTCCGTGTAAACAGGCAGCCATATGTGCGGGGATGGCGCCCGCCCGCCCGCCCACGGCCTCCTGGCGCCTGGGAGAGGCTGACTGGGGAGGCAGCTCCACGCGTGACCTCCAACAAGCTAGGGAATGGCAGAGGATCGTAGCTCAGGAGCCCGAAGGCCCCTCAAAACCTCTCCATTTTACAGAGGGGGAAACTGAGGCCCACAGCGAGGAGGGGGGTCGGCCAGGGTCACGGGTAATGGCTGAGCTCAGACCGCCTAGACCACCCCATTCCCTTCTCTGGGCCTCCGTCCCCCTATTTGTCGGAAGGAGGGTGACCTCTGAGGCCCCTCCAGCTCCGTCTACACTCCTGCCACGTCTGAGCCTCGGTCTCCCTATCCGTAAGGCAAGGGGGTCGGTCTAGTTGGCCTCAGTGGCCCGTCGGACGAGGGCTTCGGCCTCCCCCGGACGCGTCTCTCCTCGTCCCGCAGGAATTTCCCAGGTGGTGAAGGACCACGTGACGAAGCCGACCGCCATGGCTCAGGGCCGTGTGGCCCACCTCATCGAGTGGAAGGGCTGGAGCAAGCCCCGAGACTCGCCTTCTGCCCTGGAATCCGCCTTCTCCTCGTACTCGGACCTCAGCGAGGGGGAGCAGGAGGCTCGCTTTGCAGCGGGTGAGTCCTGGCCGGACGGGCCCACGTCGGGGGGCGTCCGAGGAGTCCTGCTCACTCTCCCCCGTCCTCCCGCAGGGGTAGCGGAGCAGTTCGCCATCGCCGAGGCCAAGCTCCGGGCATGGTCTTCGGTGGACGGGGAAGACTCCACGGACGAATCCTACGACGAGGACTTTGCCGCAGGCGCCGACAGCCCTCAGCCTCCGGGTGAGCAACGAGGCGACCCTCCCTCCCTTGGGGACGCCGCAGCAAGCGCGAAGGCCCCTGGGGCCCGCGGGCTCGGGTTCCGATCCTGCTCCATTGTGGGATCTCCCCGGCCTCTGTTTACTTATCTGTAAAATGAAGGGGTCAGACTGGGTGGCTTCTGGGGGGCCTCCAGGGCTCCGGGAGTGGTTTCCCAAGTCCCTTCCCAAAGCCTTCTCTGGGCCTCCGTTTCTGGGGAGTCGCGATGGATGGCCTGCAAGGTGGCGGCGGCCTTTGCCCCAGGCATTCCCTGGGCAGGCGGCACCCGCCGGCCCATTATTCTTGTCTGCAAATGGGATGCTGGGGACGGTCAGTGGGATCCCTGGGGAGGCGCCGGGGGAGCAGGGCCAGGCCCGGGGAGCAGCAGCCAGCCAGATCAGCGAAGGGCCAGGCTTCCTGGGAGGGCTGGGAAGGCGCCCCTCGGAAGTAGACGAATCGCCTCCTCGGGGAGGGGGGCCCGACAGCGCCTTTCTGGGAGGATTCCGAGGGGATCCCCTCCACGGGCTCAGGTTGGACTCTCCACCTCGAGCATTCCTTGGTGCTGTGGGACGTGGATCCGAGATTAGAGGCACTGGGGGGTGGGAGAGCCCCAGGTTCAGGTCTCGCTCTGTCCGCTGTCTGTGGCCGGGCACGCTGCCGAGCCCCTCGGCGCCTCTGATGTTCCTCTGATGTTAAACTGCAGAGCGGCAGCAGACTGGGTTGGATGAAGGGTGTTTCCTATCCAGGTCCAAACCGCTCCTCCCCCAAAAGGAGCAGAGAGGCCTGGGGTCTGTCCAGAACGTTCTGGGCCTTCTCCCTCCGGGACGGCAGTGAGAACCCCCAGGAAATCATGGCGTCTCCCTGTGCCTCAGTTTCCTCATCTCGCAGTTGAGGCCTGGATGGCCTTGGGGGTCCCTTTCGGCTCTAAGTCTGCGGGGCCCCCTCCCTGTTCCCCCCAAACCCAGAAGTGTCTCCCTGCCCCCCTCTCTGAGGCCTCATGGCTCTCGGGTGGGGGTCTGGCTATATTCTTGCTCCCCCTTCCCTCGCCTCCGGGGTAGGCCGCCTGCCAGGGCTGCAGCTGCAAACCAGGATGTGTGGCTCGGCCTTGGGAGGGGGCAGGCAAACAGGAAGAAAACCCCACAGAGTGGCCGGCCCTGCTCCACGGCCCCGCATTCCGTCCCCTCTCTGGCCTCGCTTTGGCGGCCCAGTTCAGCTCTGCCCGGGTCTGTCCCGGCCTCGTCCAGAGCCCCTCCCATGGAAGGGGCACGGGTGGGCCTTGGCGGCCTGGCGTCGGGAGCCGGGGCGTCAGGCTGATGGCCGGCGGGCGGATGGGCAGGGCCGACCTCTTTCTCCTCTCGCCCTCTGCAGACATAGCCGGGCAGCTAGGGCCGCACCTGCAGGACCTCCTGACGGGCCGGCGCTACTCGAGACCCCTGCGCCAGGGCTCCTGCGACCCGGAGAGCGACTCCTCGCAGACAGTGTCCCCCGAGACCCTGTGTTCAAGCCTGTGCAGCCTGGAGGATGGGCTGCTGGGCTCCCCGGCCCACCTGAGCCCCAGCCTGCTGACCGAAGAGCTTCTCCTCTCCAAACTGCCCCCAAGCAGGGAAAGTGCCTTCCAGAGCCTGGGCCCCCTGGAGCGCCGGGACTCGTTCTACTCTGTGTCCTACACGGAGTCCTGCCTCTCGCCCGCCGAGGATGAGCCCATCGCCTGCAAGGACTGCCAGCCGCTGGGCCCCGTGCCCGGGGGCAGCTGGGAGGGGCGGCGGCGACGGAAAGTGTCCGATGTGGCCTCCTCGGGCGTGGTGTCTCTGGAGGAGAACGAGGCCGAGCCCGAGGAGCAGTGAGCGTGGGTGAAGGCGTTCCCGCCTCCGCCTCCGCCTTGGCGGGGTGGTGGGGGTGGGGGCAGGGCCCTCCGTGCCCTGGCCCAGCTCGGGCCACCCTCCGTGGGGGGCATGAGGCTTCCCGGTGGAGCCCTGGTGCTCCCTCCGATGACTCCTCCGTTGTCTGTTTTGCATGAAAGTGTTTGGAGAGGAGGCAGGGGCCAGGGGCCCTCCTGGGACGCATGTTCTGCCGCCTCGTGGGGTTTGCCGGGGCTGCCCAGGACCCCTCGAGGCATGGCTCCAGCCGGGGCAGATGGCGATGTCCACTTCTTAAATCAGACAAACAAAAGTTGTTCCAGTACCTCCTCCTCACCTCACCCTGCCCCAGAGGGGGGGAGCTTCCACCCACCAGGACTCTTGCATCTCCTCTCCTTCCTCATGGCCCACCCTGGCCCCCTGCCTCATTCTCGTCTCCGTCTCAATGCTGTGCTTGATTGAGTGACCACCCCCCACCACTGGTCTGGCTCCCTCCTTCCCTCTGGGCCTCTGGCAGCTGGACGGCCGTGTCCCTGGACGGAGGCCCCCAGCCCAGCTGGCTCCGTGTTGTACCACGCTCTGTGCTTGGAGGCTGTGCTTCTCATCTTTGCTAAATCTTTCCCCCAAAGAAATGGGGTTTCTGGTCTATTCTTTGAGTCTTGGCCCTACCTTGGAGGGGGAGGCATAGGAAATGAAGGAACGCAAGCTGCTAGTCTTCCCTGCCAGCTCTCCTCTCCTCCTCGCTGTCATACAGACAGCATGGGACAGGGGGAAGCTTTTGGAGTCTGGAGCCAGACTGTCTGGCTTCAGATTTGCCTTGGATGCTACTACCTGTATAACCCTGGCCAAGTCATTTCACCTCCGGGCCTCAGTTTCCTCCCCTGTAAAATGAGGGGATTAGACTAGATGACTTCTCTGGTTCCTCCCAGTTCTAAATCTGGATTTCGTGATTCCTTCTTTGCCTGTATTTCCTTTTCTCCGACTCTGCACCCCTCCCCCCCCCCCCCCACGCACACATACGCCATCTGGTTTCATTCCCTCCTTAGTCCCTGGCTCCTCTTCTCCCTCCCTCCTCCTCACTTCCTCTTTCCCCTGGGATGGGGCCTGGGGGAGCAGAGTCCCCTTATACCTCCTCTCTCCCATCTTCCATCACTGAGCAGTTGCAGCCCGAGGAACGGGAGTGTGTGTGGTATTTGCAGGATGAATTGCCGAGGCCAGGAAACTTCACCCGGGGTTCTAGAGGGCGAGTCGTGCCGAGAGTGGCCGGAACCTCAGCCGGGTGGGGGGTGGGTGTCTCCTTGGGGAAGGACGATCATCTTTCAGAGGTACCAGGAAAGGGGGACCTGCGCTCGGGCCCCCACCTGGATCCAGTGGCAGAGCCAGGACATTGCTGGTAGGTATCCAGAGACAGACCCCCGAGGAAGTCGGGATGTTGGCAGACCAGGCCCTGGGGGCATGGCACTGAGCGTGGCCAGGGTAAGGGCATGGGGACAGAAATTCCAGGCTCGAGTGGCTCATTAGGGGTTTATTTTGTTCTATTTAAGAATCTGTTTTATTAAATTAATATAAAAATCTTTGTAAATCTCTATGTACATCTGGTCCCTGGAGATTCCAGGATATCCCCGACGCCAGCCCTGTTCTACAGAACTGGCGCAGCAGCTGGACAGCCCATCCCTTCTCTGCCCTGGAAAGTCCAGCAGCTGCCTGCTCACAACCCCGATTCCATGTGGGAGCTGCCCCGGGCGAAGCCGGCAGCTCCAGGCTGGAGGGGAGAGGCAGGCACCTAGCGGGGAGACGGCCGGGGCCTCCCGGAAGAGGCAGGAGAGTGAGCAGGCACTTGGCGGCAGCTGGGGCTGCCCGAGGTGATGCCGGCGTCCCCCGCCACACTCACTGGCACTTGTCATCGCTGTCCGAGGGGCTGCCCTCATGGGGCAGGCTATGGCGGGGGCGCCGGCCCCACAGCGAGTGGACCTCCGTGGTTTCTGTGTCGCTGCTGCTGGTCGCGCTGTCTCGGAAGCTGGCCAAGGGTGGCCTCACTTTCACGCCCTGGGCTGTGACAGAGCCCTCGATGGCTTTCCGCAGCTGGGAAGGGGACGGGGTCAGCGTGAGATGGGAGGCACCCACCCAGGCCTTCCACATCCCTTCTGACTCCCTCCGGGGGCCGGGGGCTTGGGGAACAGGAGGGCGGCCTTTTACCTCTTTCAGGGTGACGATGCCGATGAGGCGGCCGATGCTAGTGACGTAAGCGTGGTCCACTCCCAGCAGTGAGAAAATGGTGTGTGTCTGCAGGGGGCGAATGGGAGAATCGGCCTCGTTGGGAGTCTTGGCCCAAAGGTCTTGCAGAGGGACCCAGGGGGCAAGAAGGCCAACAGGCTGCTGGAGGAAGAACTTGGCACAAATGCTGCTATTCTTGACTCAGTTTCCCTTTATGATCTCCGAGCACCTTGACTCCCCCAGTTTTTCCCCATCTGAAAGCTCTTTATGGAGAAATCAAAGCTAGGTGCATAGACATGAAGGCAGAAGAGGCCTCTGAGCCACGACCTCCCCAACTCTCAGAGTGAAACCAATTTCATTGCACGAGGGAGGCTTCTCGGAGCACTTCCAGCTTTCACTGCTACTAAGCTGCCATCTTGGCGCCCCCCCCCTTTCCTCCTCCCCCGCCAAATTTCATGGCATTTGAAACAGAAAATGTGCCCCTCTGCCTGGTCTTTGCCTCCCATGCTACAGGCCAGCTCGCCTGGGGAAATGTCTCTTGGTGATGAGATTTTCTTTGTTGGTTGCTGCCCCCTTGTTTTCTCATTACTTTTCCCCCTCATCACTCCTATCTCATCATCATCATTCATTCACTCATTCATTTCTTTCTCTTGGGCACAGGAGGTATAAAGGTGTCTGGTTCCCTTTAGCCCTCTGCTCCTTTTTTCCCTACATCCTTTGTCAACAAGGGCTCTCCTTGATGGATCTCAAAACCCTTTGCTAGGTGCATGGCCTTGGGGGAATCATTTATGCTCTCTGGATCTCAGTTTCCTCCTCTGTAAAATAATCGAGTTGGACTTCCTGGTCTCTGAGGCTCTCTAATCCAAGGTCCTCTCATCCCCCCAACCCCACTGGACAGAAGAAGAAAGTCTCCCAAGTCCGAGCCTGGCGCTTCAGCCGCTGGGCCAGCCAGCCTTCCCCGGCTTCCCCCCCTTCAGCTTCCATCTCACATTATTGATGTATATTGAGCTCGTGGCCACTAAAACCCACAGATCAATCTGTTTTATCCCCAGCCCTTTCTCAGATGAATGTATCCTCTGCCCCCAGCCGGGCCTCTAGAATCTCTCAGTTGTGAAGGGCTTTTTTTTTTTCACTTGATTTCACCTTAGAAGGGAGGAGCTGGAATTCTATCCTGACAAGATCTTTCGGGTTCTTGGCCAGCCCCCTCCCAGTTTGGGGCCATGTGCAGATTCGATCCCAAGACTTTGATGGCTTCATCCAAGACTCAAAGCAAACTTAAGGGGTGCAGAGTCAAAGCACAGACATGCGGGACCCTCCACCAGGACCTCCTTCCTCAGTGACGGTGAAGCGCCAATGACTACCCTTTGGGTCTGGCCATTCAGCCGGTTCTGAGTCTACCAACTGTACGATCAACTGGCCTACGTCTTTCCGTCTTTTCCTCAAGAGCTGGCACGAGTCTTTGCCAAGTTCATTTATTTTTTTTAACCCAAGCACTGGGCAAACGGTTAATCCAGGGTCATACAACTGTAAAGTGTCTCAGGCTGGATTTGAACCCAGGTCCTTCCAATTCCAGGCCTGGCGCTCTATCCATTGGGTCGCTCAGCTGCCCCTGAATTTTTCAAATATTCCAGGCAAACTATATCCACCGCATTTTTCTGACCAACCAATCTAACAACTCTGTCAAGAAAGGACGTGGCTTCCGTGTGACGCGCCCTGACCCTCACGAAGCCGGGCTGACTGTAATCACAGCCTGATTTTCCAGTTCTTCCTAGCCCGTCCTTTTCATCGTGCGCCCAACAATTCACCTTCTCTTCCCTTTTACACAAAATGAGCTTGGAGTCAGAACACATGGATTCTGCTGCTGCCTCCTGGATAAGTGACTCGGGGAGTCACGTAACCCCTGCGAGCTTCATTTCCCTCCTCTGTTCAATGGGGACAAGAACACCTGCAATACCTGTTTTGTTGGGTGGCTTCCAGGAAAGCATTTTTGTAAACCTTAAAGCACTCTAGAAGTGGAAGCTGCTGGCCTTGCCCGCGCTGTCCTGGGCTTGTGGTCCATTGAGACCTGTAGATTGTTGTTTTTCTGTTGTTGAGTCTTGGCAGCGAGGCACCCTATTTATTATTTGCTCTTCCTCAGGTAATAGCAAGGCAGGGAGATTGGATCCAGAGTTGGAAATTCCTGGATATAAGGCCTGGTTCTGCTCTTTGTTAGCTGTTAGGCAAGATTTTTTTTTTTTTTTTTTGTCTTCATGGTTCCCTCGTTTATGAAATGAAGAGGCTGGGCTGGAGGGGCTGGAGGGGCTCTGGGCTCCTCTCAGGAGTCTGCTCTTGCCCCCAGCTAGAAACAATCTCATCCTCCCAAAACTTCAGTTTTAATTTTAGTTTTTTGGCGAGCAAGCAGGGTTAAGTGACTTGCCCAGGTCATTTCTGTGCCCCAGTCGCCTGGTGGAGCCCTGCAGGCAGATCATTTATAAATGTTTCTTGAATTAAATGGAAGCAGAGGGTGATTGGGAAGGTCTTTCCCTGCTGCTGGCAGCTACTGGACTCCTTGGGCCTGGGAACGGCTTGTAGACATCAATGGCGGCCATGCTATGGGCTTGGCACTAGGAGGTGCTTAATAAATGCTTTTTTCCTTCCTTGCCCTCCCTGAACCTCAGATTCCTCACCTGCAAATTGAGAGGATTGGACTCAATGTCCAACTAGATCCCTTCCAGCTCTAGACCTGTGACTATAAACCTAAAATTACCTCCTATGGCAGCTACTATAGATTTTATCCCCATTTTATGAAGAGGAAAACTGAGTCTCAGAGAAGGGAAGTGACTTGACACGGCTCGTACATGCCAGCGGTGGGATTTGAACCCAAGTGTCTCCTGACCCCTCACCCAGCACTCTGTTCAGCATGACGTGTGGCCTCACCTTTTCTCTTTTCCTTCTCCCACTGCCCATACTTACCCTGGAAAGTGTTTGGAGGACCATCGTGGAGGGGGAAGAGTTCAGCTTTGACTTCCTGGGACTCTGATACCTCTTACTATTCAAATCATCTTTGGTGAATCATTTGACTTCCTTGGGGGGGCCTCAGTTGACTCCCCAGTAAAATGGGAGTCAGGCTCTGGTGTGGGGTCTCTTCCAGCTCCAGATCCATGATCCTTGGGCCTCTGGGCCTCAGTTTACTCACCACCAAAATGAGGGAAGTTGCACCAGATGGCTTGGAGGAATGTGGCTGGGGAGGCAGGAAGGTGGTGCTGGGCCCCCCCCAGAAGTCCCCATCTTTGTAGCCTCTTTGGGGCCTCCCTTCCTTTTGGTTCTCGAGCCTTTTCTCAGAGCCCTGTCGTGTCCTTGTTTGTGGATGGCTTGTTCCTTCCCTTCCACCCAAGGCGGGGCCAACTTGTTGTAAGGGACTGGACTCCAGACCTGAGGGAGGCCCAAAGATTGGGCCTCGAGGCCCAGCCCCAGCCCTGCTTGCTGTGGGACTTTGGCAGCTGAGCCACCATTCCCCCCACCCCCGTACAGTGGGGATAATCATGACATGGCTGGCCTCCTGGGGGCAGAGTGAGGGGCCCTCTCTGTAACCTCGGAGGCGGCCGGAGCTGGAGGCTGCTCTCTTCCTCGATGCCTTCGGAGGTGTTTGGGCATCCTGCGCGCTCGCCCCAGAGGCTCACAACCTCCCCTCTTGGGCCTGTTTGTTCCCTAAGTGGCATCTGCAGGCTCAGAGACCGGCCCAGAAGGAGCTTTAGGTCTTCTCCAAACCCCTCCTTTTTCAGAAGAGGAAACCACGGCTTGGAAGGAGAGTTCACTCCCGTGCTTGTACTGTAACGGCGGCGGTGACATTTGAACCGAGGTCCTTGGCCTCCCAAAGCCAGTTCTTTTTTGGCTCTTCTTTCTTCCGGGGCTTCTGGGCCCCAAGGAGTCTGCCTGCTGCTTGTCGGAGCTTTCCTGGCCTCCATGAGGGGCTGGACACCTCTGTCCTTCTGTCAGTGTCTGAATGAAGCTGGCACCCGGGCCCCTTGGCGGCCACTTCTGGCTCTCCTCCTCCTCTAGTTTTTGCCCGTTCTGCCCCGAATGGTGCCAGTGGCCTGGCTGAGGGCCTCCTCCCCATCCGGCCCCCCAGCCAGCCCTTCTGGGGCCTGACCTGCTCTTGCTCTCCCTCCTGGCCTAGCTTCTCGGGGGGCTTCTTGCCCTCCCCAGTACAAGTGTCTGGGGCTCCCCATCTTTCCTTGGCCTTCTTCCCTGTGCTTAGAATGGCCTCCGGCTCTCTTCTTCTCTCCTGTCTCTGACCCTGGGCCCAACTTCCTGGCCTGCCCCCAGCTGCTTTCGCTCTCTCCGTGGTTGCCCTGGTGCTGGGCCTCACTGTGTCCTGCCTGCGAGGCCTTGGCGGGCGTCCTTGGGCCCGGGAGGGGCTGGAGCTGCCCTTGTGGCTGCCCACTGACCTCAGTGAGCCCAGCCTTGGGGTCTCCTCTGGAGAATGGGGGCTCGGACCAGATCCTTCCGGCTCTAAATGTCAGACCCTCTGGTCTATCCAGGAGCCTCTGGGTTGGGGTGTGAGGACCTGAATTCAAGTCCTGCCTCTCTCTCATTCTAACTGTGGCCTTGGGCATTCACTTGCTCCTGTGGGCTGGCTCCCTCCCGTGAAAGGAGAGGTTGGATGGATGGGCCTGGAGGTCCTTGGTGGCCCGGCCCAGCCCAATTCCATGTGCCTACCTTGTGCAGAGACGTCCTCTCCACCAGCTGGAACGGGGCCGGGTCAATCTTGCAGTCACTAAAGTTCACGGGCTCCTCTAGCTGCCGCTCCTCCCATTCCAGAATCTGGGGGAGAGGGACAGGGGGACGTCGGGGGTGGGGGGTGGGCTGCCTGGAGCTTTCGACTCCCCAGGCCCAGCTGGCCCGACTCTCCACCACACCCTCCCCCTCCCCCTCACCTCGGCAGCCGTCATCTCGATGTCCAGATCTGAGTCACTCTGGAAGAGGAGAGAAAAGATGAAGGCCATGTGGGTCCCTGAGGAGGCAACCGGGCCAGGGGCTAAGTGAGGAAGACCTAGCTGGTGCGTGTGACCCTGGGTAAGTCACTTAACCACTGCTTGCCTGCTAGAAGAATCCGCTGGAGGAGAGTGCGGACACTCCAGGATTGGAGCCAAGAAAGCCCTGCAGAGAGCTCCGGCTCGTGGAGTCACCCAGGCCAGTGGATGCACCTGGACAGCCCAAAGCAGGCACTGTGCTGCTTGGGGAAAGGCCTCCCCAGCCCTAGATCCTCTGTTCCTCCCCCAGCCTGGGCCCTGGGTTGGGGGGGGGGGGACTTGAAGGGGAGGAGGAGGAGGAGGAGGAGGAAGAGGAGGAGGAGGAGGAGGAGGAAGAGATGGTGGCAGCAGCAGGCTGGCACTTACCGCCACAGAAATGCGGACCCTCTTCAGCTTGCGTTTTTCACATGGTTCCGACTTTTCCAACTTGGTTAGAGCCAAACCAGAGAGAAGAGTGTTACGGGATGGGGAGGGGGCTCAGGAGAGGAAGCACAGAGGTTAGACAGAAATGGAAGGGCCGGGAACGGGAGGGGAGGGGAGGACAGACCACCCAAAGCTGGGCCAGGGGAAGAGTGGGCAGGGCTCTGGGGTACCTCCGAGTTCCCCTCTGCTGGGGGACTGGCGCAGAAGAGGCTCCTGAGGGCGATGCCAGCCGTCTCTTGGACCCCTGCAGTCCGAACACACGACATGGTGAATCCCTGAGGCCTGGGCCCGGCAGGACCCATGGGGACCCGCAGGCAGCTCCCCCCGGACTGCCTTCCCCCACCTCATCCCCAGCCTGATGTAGCCCCAGTCTGCTCTCTGTGGCCAGAATGCCCACCAAAGCTGCTGCAGAGGGGCTATGGGGTCTGGGGGAGCCACCAAGACTCACCAGGAGAGCTTTCTGCCCCAGGGCTGGTGGCGCTGCTGGGCCCCCGTTTCAGGGCCGGCTTCAATGGCTTGCGTGGCTCCCCCCGAGTGGGAGAGAAGCCTGATTCTTCAGTGCTCACCTGTGTAGGATCACAGGAGCCTCAGTCTAGAGCTGGAAAGACCTCAGAGGCCATGGAATCCAATCCCCTCATTTTACGTGTGGGGAAACTGAGGCAGGGCAAAGCAAAGTGATTTAGGGGCCTGAGATTCCGGAGCTTCTAGGCCATCTGAGTCAACCCTCTCCTTGGATGGAGAGACAGCATATGAGAAGGGGAAGAGTCCTTTCTTGGAGGCCGTCTTGGCCCTGACTGAGAGTCTCTGCCAAGCTATCTCTCAGCCTCCCTGCCTCCAGGATGGGGGTCATTCTTGTTACAGGGTCATTTACAGATTTAGCACTGAAGACTTCAGGAGCTGTTTCCAGCTGAGGAGCCAGAGAGGTTCTACGGGCTGCTGCAGGGGCAGGGAGAGGGCCCTGTCTTGGGACCCGTGTTCTTCTTACAGGCCACACTCACCTGAAAGCGGACACCAGTCTCTGGGCTCTGGGAGTCCTTCTGTTCTGGAGGCGGCGAGACCTGGGCAGCCCGCTGGTCCCGTTGGTGCTGTCTGCGCCGAGCAGGGCTGAGCTGGGCGCTGAGCAGGGCCACCACTTGGGAGCGCTCCATGGAGCCCAGCAGGATCATGGATTCTGGAGAGAGGAAGACCGATGAACAGGGGAGGGCCTGAGCCGGCTGGACAGCGAGCCAGAAGGGAAGAGATAGGATGGGACGCAGGCAGCAAGAGCTCAAATGGCTTGCCAAGAGAATAGGATCAAAGGGAGCTCGAAGATCTTCTCTAATCCTCCCACTTTACAGAAGAGAAGACTGAGCTCCAGAGAGGATCCCAGCTCTCCACCTAGGAGCCCTGAAGGCTGCCTCATCCAACCCCGTGGTCTAAGAGGAGGACGCCCAGCCTGGAGGAGAAGAGACGCATCTGCCCAGGTTCTATAGGGCCATGCGGCACAGCGAGAAAGCACACTGAGCACCGGCCCAGGCCAGGCTGCCGAGATGGAACCAAACCCGATCCTCTGACTCCTGCTCCAGCAGGAAGAACACTAGGAGCTGACAGCTCAGAGGTGTCAGGCAGGCAGGCCCCAGCCAGCCTAAACATATCCAAATATAACTGGGGCTGGGGGCAGCCAGGAGGCTCCGTGGATATAGAGCCAGGCTCGGAGGTGGGAGGTCCTGGCTTCCAATCTGGCCTCAGATACTTCCTAGCTGGGTGACCCTGGGCAAGTCACTTCACCCCCATTGCCTAGCTCTTACTGCTCTTTTGCCTTGGAACCAATACGCAGTGCTGATTCTCAAGACAGAAAGTTTAACAAAATGTAATTGGGAAATACTTAACAAGATAAATAAAGATACAACATTGTTATTTACTCATTTCACACCCCATTGGAGGTTTTCTTGGCAATAATCCTAGAGCCATTTTCCAGTTTCTTCTCTAGCTCACTTGGCAGATGGGGAAACGGAGACAAACGGTGAAATGACTTGCCCAGGGCCATACAGTTGCCCCATGTCTGAAGCCGGATTTGAACCCAAGAAGATGAGGGGTCCTCACTACAGGTCTGGCTCTCTGTCCACACAACAGCGATAATGTTCATTTGTGCTTTTGTCGGCCAATTCCTTTGCCATTCAGTGGGCATTTTTGGCGTCCTGGACCCATCAGCAGGCAGTCTGGTCAAGCTTATGAGACCCTTCCCGAAGGAACGCTTTTAAATGCTTATAGAACAATTCGGAGGGCTAAAAAGGAAAGCGGTTCTGCTGAAGCACAGCCACCAGCTGCCTCTCAGAAAAATGGGCAAGCTAACAAAGCAATGGGTACAAATTCACAGACCCAGGTTTGAAGTGGATTCGGTTCTGCTGCCTCATCTTTGCAGGAGAGGAAGCAGGCCTGGAGAGCATGAGGGATGTGTCCGAGGTCTGTGGGCAATCCTGGGCTGGAGCCTTTCTGTGAGCTCAGAGGAGACCCTGAAGGGCGTGTGGGTGCCAGCAAAGCCTGGGGCTCTCTGAAGATTGGGCAGGGACTGGGCCAAGGGCACCCGGGCACTGAGTGGCAGAACTGGCCATCTGACGAGCAGACGGAGGCTCAGAGGCATGGAGGGATTTGGCTGCTGAGGGATGGGGACAGGATTCTGACCGAGTCTTCCTGACTCCATCCAGGATGTCACAGGTTCTAAAGATGAGGAAACTGAGACGTGGTTTCCCCAAGACCATACAGGAGAGAAGGGACCAAGGTGGGATCTGAACCCGGGTCCTCCAATTCCATATTTTGTTGTTCGGTTATTTTCAGCCATGCCGTGTCTTTGTGACCCCACTTGGGTTGTCCTGGCAGAGATGCTGGAATGGTGGGCCATTTCTTTCTTCAGCCAATTTTAGAGAGGAGGAAACGAAAGCAAACAGGGTTCAGGGACTTGCCCCGGGCCACACGGCTGGGAACCTTCTGAGGCTGGATTTGAACTCAGGAAGAGGCGCCTCCTGACGCAGGGCCCAGCGCTTGTCCAGGGCATTGGCTGTTGCTCTGACTCCACATTCAGGCCTCTTCTGACTCCGGGGAGATAACAGGACTTGGAATGGCCCAAGTGCCCCCAAGCTCCGGAACGCCAGGCTCCTATTTCTCTCTTATCTAGGCTCCCCGCAGGCCCTGCTGCCCAGCCTCGCCTTCCCTTTACCTGTGGACTCCACGAGGGCCAGGCTCCGGCCCTTGGTGCGGTGCAAGGCCATCCGCAGGTCCCTGAAGGTGCTGTTCAGGGCAATGTGGGGGACGTCCCGTACCATGATGTCCTCAACCCGGACTCGGTACTGCCTAGAAGACAAGGGGGAGCTGTGGGAGAGGCGGTGGCGGGGGAGCCGCGAGACCAGAAAGACTCGGGAGCAGAGCGTCAAAGCTGGGGAGGAGGAAGGCTACCTTGCAGACAAACTTCCCCTGCTGCCCCCCATTTCACAGATGAGAAAACTGAGGCCCCTGGTGGAGAAGGGGCTTGTCCAAGGTCATAGAGGCAGGGTTTGAACCCTGGGCCTCTGCCTCCTGAGCGGGGCTCTTTTCAGAGCGCAGGCCCCAGAGCCTGCTGGAAACCAGCCCCCTTGCCCGGACAACGTAAGCTCCCGAGGATATGCTCAGCCCACTGGGGGGCTTTGTGCCCCACAATCTGGCCCATGGCGTGGCCCACTTTTCGCCAGGCTTGTGATTTCACTGGTGAAAAGAGCTCCCAGAGGAGCCTCCTCGTACCACAGGGGCGCCCAGAGCTGCCGTTCAGAGCTCCAGAGCTACCAGGGCCCTGAGGAGGCTGGGGGCTTCTGGGCCAACTGTGTGTTATGGAAGGGAAACTGAGGCCCCGGGAGGTGCCCAGGGCCACCTGGCCAGGTCAAAGGTCAGTCTTGAGCAAAGAAGGGGACTTCCTGGCTCTGTACACAAATGCGTGGAGCATCAGACTGGAGAGGGCTCATGGCCTAACGAAGATGGCCGCTACTGGCATTTGGGGGGTGTTGGGCGGTGACAAGAGCCAGGGCTGGCCAAGAGGGGCTGCCAGAGAGCAGATCCCTGGGTTGGAGGGGGCAAAGGGGAGCTCCCTTTTTGGCAGGGACCCCCTCAGGGAGGACAGGCCTGGCCTCAGTTTGCCTAGCAGCAGGAAACCAGAACGGACATGCTCTTGGGGGGGCAGCTGTGGGGACGTGCATCCAGGATTCTGGGGCCAGAAGCTGGCGGGGAACGCTGAGAGAGACTGAGGCCAGCCTGGACCCTCTCCTCCCCCCCCCCCCTCCCAGCTCAGGCCTCCAGCCCTCTCCCATACTGGTGGCGGCCCCAGCCCAGCTCAGGCAGGTAGGGCAGCTTCTTGATGCGGATGATGCTGTCATAGAGGGAGGGCTGCAGGCTCTGGGCCACCGCGTTGGCCAGGATGACGGCAATCATGACAGGCAGGATGTGAGCGATCTGGCCGGTCAGCTCAAACACGATGACCGCTGTGGAGACGGTGTGGGTCACGGCCCCTGCCAGCGCCGCTGCGCCTGGAGAAGAGCATCCAGGCCTCCTGGGGGCAGAGCCCGGACTGGCCACCTTCCCACCCAGCACCCCACAGAACGAGAGGCCCCCGAAGGCAAAGATCCTGCCTGCCTGTTGGCCCGCCCCCTTTCTTCCTGCTTTTCCTTTTTCAAAACCCCCTATCTTAGAATCAATACTTGTGGGGGCTCCAAGGCAGAGGAGCGGGGCTAGGCAATGGGGGTTAAGGGACTTGCCCAGGGTCATACAGCTAGAAAGTGTCTGAAGCCAGATTTGAACCCAGGACCTCCCATCTCTGGGCCTGACTCTATTTACTGAGTCACCCAGCTGCCCCTTTTCCTTCTTTTCCCTCCCTCCCTCCCTCCCTCGGTGCATTTCCTTTCCCAGTGCCGGTGTTCAATCCAGACTAGTTGGTGGCTCGGGCCCCAGAGGTCATTTGGGAACTGGCTCTTATTATTCTTATAGCCAGCAGATGGCAGCAGAGGCCAAGAGGCGGGCGGCGCTACAGGCTTGGGCAGAGCCTCACCGACCACTGCGTAGCCCCCGGGAACTATCCGGTAGGTGCTGCTGTCCGTGTGAATCCCGTCTGGGAACCAAGCGGCCATGCTCTCCCCCACCAGGCGCCCGAATGCTGCTCCTGGAGGGGGGTTAGAAGGGCAGCTGGAGTGCTTGTGGCCAGCCCCATGTTACAGAGGAGGAACCTGGGCCCCGAGGGAGGGAGTGACTTGTTTAAGGGCACCCAGACAGGCAGTGAGGGAGGCAGATGTGCAGGGACGGGAAGGACAGAGGGACAGTGGGCAGCGGGCAGCGGCAGCACTCACCGATCACGAAGACGGGCATGAAGGCCCCGCAGGGCACAGGGATGGTGGTGGCCAGAGCCGACATCCAGAACTGCAGAGAGGCGGACAAAGGGACACGGCTGGGTTAGGGCCTCTCCCCTCCCCCGACTGTGCAGCGCTGACCAGTCCCAGAAGCCCCCCCAGAGTGGCCGAGCGCTTTCCTTTGTTAGCTCATCTGATCTTCAGCACAGCCCCATGTTACAGATGAGGGAGGACATGGAGGGACAGAGAAATGCAGGGACTGGCCCAGGCTCACACAGCTGCAGCTGCTCACAATCTAGGGTAGGATTTGAACACCACGGAGACCCCTTATCACGGCCGGGATCAAAGAGGAAGTTCTTTCCTTGGCCTTGGGAGCCCTTTTGGCCTTCTCACCCTCCATTCCCTTCTGCACACCCTCTGATCCAGAGGGGCTCCCCTGCTGCTCCTCACGTGTGATGCTCCACTCTTCACCTCCAAGCCTTTGTCCCTGCTGTCCCCCACGCCTGGCATGCCCTCCCTCTTCCCTTCTGCTCCCCCGGCTTCATCCGAGATTCAGCTCAAATCCAGCCTGGCAGGGGAGCCTTTTTTCTGTTCTCCTCCGCGCTGAGCTCCTTCTTTCACACCGTTTTCCATCCACTCTGAGTGTGTCGGATGTACTAATAGGAGCTAACATGGGTCTAATAAGGTTTCCCAGGCCTGGCGGCCCCTGCCAGGTTCCCCAGCGCTCTGGCTCACATTCTGGCTCTTTCCACGCTCGTCTCCTACATCAGGGGAGGATGGCGCGGGGAGGGCGCTCCGAGGCAGCGTTCCTGTGCCTGGGCCCGGCAGGGTGGCCGGTTCGAGGGAGAGCCCCCGGGCCCCCACCAGCTGGTCCCAGCCCTGGTTTCGCAGTCCTGGCGCCTACTTCATAGGGTGGTTGTGATGAGAGAATGCTTTAAATCCTCAAGGGCTGGAGAAAGGTTTCTAGCATTTCCTCCTCCTCCTCCTCCTCCTCCATTTTTCTTGCCCTCGTGTTAGCCATCTTCCATCTGGGTAGCCCAAAGGGGCTGAGGGGGAGAGGGAGGAGGAGGGTCCAGGCTCTCCCCAGCTCCCATTCTTGGAGCACTTTAAAGCGGACCCGGCTCTCTCCTCGCAATAGACGCCTGGTACAAGGGTAACCCCATTTTCCAGATGAAGACACTGAGGCTCGGGAGGTCGAATGCCTTGCTGGGCATCCCAGGGACCTCAGGGTCTAGGCCAGGGGGGCGGCGAAGGCATTCCCTGAACCAGAATCCTCCCCGTCACGTTCCCACCGAGGGGTCATCCGGCCTCCGCTTGGAGTCCTCCGGTGGGGAGAGCCAACGTCTCCCCAGACCCTGGCCGGGGCTCCCTAAGGGTGCCAGGCGTGGCTGGGCCTCTCTGCCCCCTCCCCCCGGGCTCCCGACCTCCGCTGCCTCTATACACCCCGGCGAGGGCTTCCCACCTTCATGAGGATGAAGATGACCAGGGTGAGGAAGACGTTGGCACGGGGGGGGCTCCAGGCCTGGGCGATGCTGGGCACCTCCAGGTCCTCGACGATGCCCTGCCGCACCCAGGTCCGGTTGTCGAACAGAGTGACCAGGGTCTCCTTCTGTGAGAGCTGAAGGTGGAGACGGTTACTTGGCCTGGCGGGACGGGCAGGGCAGAGAGAAGGCCGGGGGGAGGAAGACCGAGGGCCGGCCACCGTTTGGGGCTCCGGAGGGCCGAGCTCCCACCGGGCCGGGAGGCGGGAGACGGCGGCCACGGAACGCTGTGAGGGCGGCCGAGCCCGGGCCAGGCTGGCCACGCGGCGCGGCTCCTCGGGCAGGGGGCAGGCGCGGAGGCTTACCTGTCCGGCCATGAACTGGCCAAAGCCAGGCGGGAAGGTCAGGGTGGAGATGAGCAGGGTCACGAGAGCGGGGAAGAGCAGGCGCCTAAAGACGACAGGAGCCAAGGCTGAGGCTGCCTCTGGGGCTGCCCTTGGCAGACCTGAAGGGGCACCGAGGGGACACCGCAGGATCCCGGCTTCTGAGCTGGGGCTGCTGCGTGTTGAGGCCACTTTACAGGTGAGGAAACGGAGGCCCGGCAGGAGTGAGTCCCTGGTGCAGTCTGGTCTTCCTGGGCTCGGCGCTCCTAAATGTACACGTTCTGCCCCCGTCCCTGTGGCGGCCCGGCCCAGGCCCAGCCTCCCCCCACACCTTCCTGAAGGGCCCTTTGGGTGAGCTTTTCTCTCTCAGCACTTCTGGGGTGAAGAAGGGCCTTCGGGGCTCCTTCTTAAGATGCTGCCCCGAGCCTGCCTGGGGCACTGAGAGAAGCCACCTCCTCTCCTTCCCGTTCTCTGGGCCTCCATCCCCAAAGCCAGAACGTCAGGCCGGAGGGCCCCCAAAGCTCACTGGGTCATCACTTCCCTGGCAGGCATCCTAGAAAGCAGTGCTGAGCCTCAGCTTCTTCACCTGGGTAATGGCATGGCGGGGAACACCAAAGAACAGGGCCAAAACGGCTCCAAACCCAGGATGTTCCCGGTTGACCCACATCCCCATCATTTTGCAGGATGAAGAGACAGAGGTCCAGGGAGGTTGGCCGCAGGATGGCAGAGGCCCCGGTGAGGATTCTGGGTGCTGGTTCTGGTCGTGACAGTGCCCAGAGGTTCCCCCACTCCTCATCTGATCTGGCCCAGCCTCTGGCCTCCTGCCGCTCTCTGTCCTCTGTGTGTGTGTATGGGTGACAGCGTGGAAGAGTTGGGGGATCCCTCACACAAATTACCTCATTGCTCTGGGCCTCAGTTTCCCCACCTATAAAACGAGGGGGTCGGCTTGGATGGTCTCTGGGGGCCTTCCCAGCTCCGGCTGCTCCCCCCTCCCCTCTCACCCGGTGACACTTGCAGGGCGGGCCGGACTCTACTCACTTCTTCATGAGAAAGCGGTTGATGGTTTTTTGCTTCCGCATCACTTGGACGATTTTGCGGTTCAGGTAGACAAACAAGGCCCCCCCAAAGCCACTTGCAATTCTAGGGGGGGAGGAATCACAAGCGTAAGGCAGGAAAACCGCCTTCTCCCAGCCAGTGACCCCCCCCATCAGACTCGGGGTCTCACCCGATGACAGCAAAGGCCGGGAGTTCCTGCAGGTCAAAAGGGAAGTCAAGCCGGAATCGAGTTTTGAAGAGGGCTGTGATGGTCTCTGGGAGGAAGGAGAGAAAGCAGAGCGGAGGCAATCTTGGCCCACGGGGCTCCCCCCAACTGCCTCCTCTGATCTCCCCTCATTCGATCCACGGGACCAGAGGGGGAAGGACTCGGAGGTCAACCCTCTAAAGCCCCCATTTTACAGAGGAAGAAACCGAGGCCTGGAAAGCTTAAGTGACTTTCACGCTCTCAAAGGCAGAAGCAGCAGCAAGATTTGAACCCAGATCCTGCTCATCTCCCGTTCTGCGGACCCTCTTTTCACGGCACCATGATGAGGTAAGGCAGTTAAACTCAGCCAGCACCGTGCAAGTGACCTCCCTGCCTCCCTCTGCGCATCACGACTTCTTCAGGGATACAAGGAGATGACGGAGCCTTCCAGGGAGATGGCAGGCATGTGTGCGTGTGCGTGTGCGTGCGTGTGTGTGTGTGTGTGTGTGTGTGTGTGTGTGTGTGTGTGTGAATGGGAGGAATTCAGCCTTCGGAGGGTCAGTAGCTGGTGACGGCGGCCACACGAGCCATCACAAAGACAAAAGGCAGAACAGTCCCTGCCCTCCAGGAGCCTCCCTTCCACCAAAGGGATACAAGAGAGAGCGGGCGGGCCAGAACTTTTCTTGGGGTCCAGAAGACCCAAGTTTGAATTCTGCTTCAAACATCTCCTCGCTGTGAGACCCTGAGCCAGTCACTTAACCTGCCAGGCTCAGTTTCCTCGTCTGTAAAATGGGGAAAATAACAGAAGACCCAGCGAGATCGTCTTGGTAAAGCTCGCGGCAAACCTCGGAGGGCCGGAGCCTCGGCCGCTGCGCCCCCGCCCTCGAACACAGCCCTCACCCACCTTCGTCCCGATTCCAGACGGCCAGAACCCGGAAGATGAAGGCGCTGAAGGTGGCCGCAAAGAAGCCCCTCCAGTAGTTCCGGACAGCGAAGAAGGTGGAGGTGACCTCGATGCTGAACAGAACGCCTGAAGGGGAGAAGGAGGGAGGCGGATGTGGGGGAAGCAGCCCAGGCTCGGGGGCCACAGCTGGGGGACAGACGGTCAGCCACGCTTTACAGAGGACAGGCTTGTGGACTTGCTTGACCTCACGGAGCCAGGACATGTTTGAGGAGGATTCGAATCCAAGTCCGGTCCTCTTCTACGGCAAGCGCTATCTCAGGGATCACAAGGTTGTCGGGGCAAAGGAACGGCCAGGAAGGGGGATGGACGAGGGCTCCTACCTCCAATGGGAGCTGCAAAACAGCACCCGACGCCCACGGCACAAGCGGCTGCCAGCATCTCGGTGTTCCGGGACTCGTTCTGAGGGGACGAGGAAGATGGGATGTGGCAGCTGAAGGAGGGGTGAGAGCCCCCAGCTGACTAATCCCAGGGAAGCCCTTCCCCTTTCTTTTCTTTTTAAAAATGCCCTTAGCTTCTGTCTTCGTATCAGTTCTAAGGCAGAAGGGAACAGGGGTTAAGTGACTTGCCCAGGGTCTCACAGCTAGGAAGTGTCTGAGGCCAGATTTGAACCCAGGGCCTCTTGCCCCCATCTTTTTCATTCCCTCTTGGTCCTCCTAAGATAACCTCTTTCCTGCAAGGGGCTTCCGATGCCCTCTCCAAACCCAGGATCTCCTTTACCTCATAGATGCCCCCAAAGAGGGAGAGGAATTTGCTGAGGAGGGCTGCACACATGCTGGCAATGTGCACAAACGGGCCCTGAGGAGCGAGAAAGAGGAACGAGTGGGACCGCGAAGCCCGGTCTCTGCGGCTCTTCCTCCCAGACCCTGTCCCCTGCCGCGTCCCCCCTCGGAGCTCACCTCCTTGCCGAGAGGCAGCCCGCTTCCCAGGGCACATGTCAGGCCGATGACCTTGGCCACAAAGGTCTTGAGTGTGAGATATTCCTTCAGGACAACCCCCCTGAGAATCGTCTTCATCTCTGGGATCCCTGAGCCTGGGGGAGGATGAGGTCAGGCCCGGAGTCAGGCTCCAACCTCCCATGGCTCCCACTTGCCACCCCTTTCTCCCTTTGCCCTACCAACAGCCTGAGGGGCCAGGATTTGGGTAAATCCGGCTGAGAAGGTGATGAGGACCACAGGATAGGTGACCCAGGCCAGATACTGCAGCAGGAGGCTGGTGTCCAAGCCTCGGGACATCCACTGCTGGGCTGTAAGGACACAGGATGCTGACTCCCAGCAAGTGACCTCCCTCCCTTCCTGCCTCCCCCACGCACCAGGGATACAAGGATATGATGGAGTCTTCCTGGTCTTCCTGGGAGATGGCAGGTAGAGGGGAGGGGGGATGGTGGGGCAGGATGTGGCCTTGAGGGGGTTGTTAGTGGTGACAGGGCCACTAGAGGTGTGGGGGGGGGTCACTGTGCGGAAGAGTGGCAGCAGCAGAAGCAGTCAGCATGGTTTGGAAAGGGTCCGGCATGTGGGCAATCTAGGCCTGGGAAGCCAGGACTGAGGCTGGGGAGGTCAGTGAGTGGTGGGGTGGGTTGTTGAGGGGGCGAGGGATAGCAGGACAGCTGCTTGGGGTCCTGGATGGGGCCTGGGTCACCCCATGGTGTTTTCCTGCCCCAAGGGGATGCTAAGGACCACCCCCTCACCCTGCAGACAGGCAGCAATAGCATAGTCCATGGCCCAGCTGACCAGCGCCATGAGCAGCCCCAGCAGCACCAGGAATATCCAGTCTTCACCAACCCTTGAGATCAGGAACTTATGACAGCGGACAGAGCAGACTAGGGCAAGGAAGGGAAGGGGAGGGGAGTGGGGGCACTACCCAGAGCCCCCTTCTTTCCCTCCCCGCTCACTGCCACCCCCCCAAGAGAGACTCTGAATGCCTCAGCCCCTTTGCCTCTTTTCAACAGCCCAGCTCCCCCTCCCCATCCCTGATTCTTGCCCTCAGCCCATCCCACCTGGCTCGCTACCCCCTCGCCCCTGTCTCACTGCGGCATCGGGCACAGCGGCTCTGTCCGTACTCCAGGAGCTCAGGGGGTGCTCGGGGAGAAGGAGGCCCCTTCCAGGGCTCAGCACCCCCCAGGCGGATCCGGGCAGCCTCCTCCTTGGCAAAGGCTCCGAGGTCCTGGGTGTATCGGCCATACATCTGATGGTGTGGGGAAGAGGGGCATTAGCCAAGGGAGGGGGAGGACGAGGACCCACAGGAGAGCCCAGTGCATTATCTCTGGCCTCCAGTCTCCTCCTACACCCGGGCATTTCCAACTGAGCAGGGCTGGAGGGAACAATAGAGAGACATTGCAGTCTGTGGGGGCTGCGGGGACACCAGGGAGAGGACAAGCCAAGGCGCGTGGGCCCTTGTCCTGTGGCTGAGGGTCATGGGTGAGGAGCATAGCTCTGGGACAACTGGACAACTTGAGGTAGAAAGTCAGGAAGTAGGAGGAGAGAAGGTCAAGGAGCCCTGGGTGCACTGGGGCACTGGATGGGGGAGGCAGAAGAGCTGAAGGCCAGATCTGCCCAGGGCTCCCTCCCTGGCTTAGGGAAAGGGGATACTGCAATCCCAATCACGATGTTTTCTCTGGGCCTCCCCGGCCTGAGACTGCCTCAGCTGCCTTCCCTAATCCTCTTTCTATGCCCCCTCCCATCTTCTCACCCTTCCCCAATCCTGCCAGTCCAGCTAGAAGCAGAAAGCCAGACACACTCCCTAAACCACTAAGGAACAGCCCTGCTCTGGGCTCCTGTATCCCCTTTGCTGGAGGGAAATCTTTTCCTGGAGGTGATGGGGGCGGAGCTGACTTGAGGGGCTAAGGTTCTGGGCTGAGATGGTTAGTTGGGAGGGGGGGGGGGCGGTGAGGGGACAGGAAGAAATCACTGAGCCACTGGTTTAGACCAGCCAAGCTGGGTGTGCTTATGGGGGGGGGTGGGAAGAGTAAATTCCGGCCACCACCCGCAGAGCTTCATGACACAAAGGGCTCCTGTTGGGACTGGAGGATGGGGGGAGGCGAGAGGAGAGAGACAGAAAGAGAGGGAAGAGAAAGAGGAGGAAGGGAGAAGGGAAAGATAAAGGAGAGAGAGAGGGAAGGGAAAGTGAGGAGGAAGGGGAAAGTTAAAAGGAGGAAGAAGAAAGAAGGAAAGGGAAAGAGGAAAAGGAAGAGGAGAGAGGGAAAAGGGGAAGAGGAAGAGGGGAGAAGGGAAAGTCAAAGGGAAGAAGAGAAAGGGGGAGAAAAGAGAGAAGAAAAGGAAAGGAGAGGGTGAAGGGATAGATAAAAGGAAGTGAGAGGGAGGAAGAGGAGAAGTGAGGAAAGGGAAAGTGAGAAGAGAGGGGGAAGTTAAAGGGAGGAAGAGAAAGGGGGAGAAGAGAAAGAGGGAAAGAGAGAGAGAAGGAAATGGAAAAAGAGGAAAGGGAAGAGGAGAGAGCAGGAAGGGAAAGAGAAGAGAGGAAAGAGATGTCTAAAGAGTGGTGAAAGGGAAGAAAGGAAAAAGGAATGAGGAAAGAAAGGGGAGAGAAGAGGAAGAAAGGACAGAGAAGAAGGGAGAAGGAAAGAGGAGAAAGGAAGTGGATGAGAAGAGGAAGGGAAGAGAGAGAATAGGAGGGAGAAAAGAAGCTAGAGAAAGCAACCAAAGAGAAAAGGTGGGAGACAAGAGGGAAGGGAAGGGAAGGGAAGGGAAGGAGGGAATCAGAAGGGAGAAGGTAAGGAGGGAAAGGAGGACAGGGGAAAGAAATGGGGTGATAAGGGAGAGACAAGGAAAGTGTAGATGTAGAAGAGAGAGGAAGAAAGAGAAAGCCTGACAGACAAGCTGAGAAAAAGAAATGGGGAAGGGAAGGGAGCCAGGAGAAGGGAGAATGAGGAGGAAAGCATTAGTTGGCAAAAAAGACAGTAGAAGTGAGCTGTAACTTAAGGGAAGACATCTTGGCCTTGGAACCCCAAAACAGAACTGAAGGAAGGTCCTTCAAAAGACCCTGGTGTGTGTGTGTGTGTGTGTGTGTGTGTGTGTGTGTGTGTTGTGTTCTTTAAAGTGGGAACCTCTCAGGTCCACAGCTCAGGGATCTGCTTCCCATTGTACCCACATGTGCGGAGCCCCTGAGAGTCTCCCTTAGCACCCGGACATCTCTGGCCCCTTGCCCCTTTTCTCATCTTCACTGTCACACTCCCTTCTTTCCCTTAGTCCCCCTCCGCCTTAGCAGTTCCCCTCTTCTTTAACTCTCCCATCAGCTGATCCTGCTGCCTGGCCCCTCCTTCATCCCTGTCTCTAGGCAGGCCATCCATCCCCTGGCAGTCTCTGATCTCAGTGCTGGCCCATGCTGGTGGTGCTCTTTCCCTCCTCTGCTTTTCCCCAGGGCTGAGGTTCCTTCCATCCCAGCTGCTGGATTCTGACCTGGGGAGCACCCCCTTACCCTGGTTGCCCTCCCCATGGGTGCTGGCAGGAGATAAATGGAAGCTGAAATGCCAAGCTATAGTGGAGATCAGCCCAATGAGTCATCCCCGCCTGGAGCCCCAGTCATCCAGGCCCCCTAATGGGGTCAGAGGACACAAAGGTCCAGGACTGGAGCTGGGCCTGCATTCCACCCTACCACCCTGGGGCTGGCTTCAGTCTGAACTGGACCATCCCAAACTCTGAGACCTCTCCCCACTCCCATTCTGAGCCACAGGTCCTGCCCAGCTCTGGCCTGATAAAGAGTTCAGCAAGAACAGGGGAGAGTGGCCACTGGGGGTAGTTGATGGAGCAGCAGAAGAAAGGTGCAGGGGCTGACCCTGGGGTGGGTAGTGCAGGGGCTCTGACCTGCACCCAGGTGAGGGGGAGGAGTGGGGAGGGGTGGGAACAACTGTGCTGACCGGGGACATTTCACCAGGTGTCCTTGTCCTTGCTCCCTCGCTCCTCTTTTCAGCCTTAGCTCTTGACAATTCAGCTTTTTGCCTCATATGTGCCTCAGTTTCCCCACATTGGGTAGCTCTACCATTCCTGCTCTCCTTCTCCCCCTACACAGCTGGGGCTGGGGCGGGCAGGGGAAAGAGGCAGATAGGGTAATCACTAGGACCTGGCCTCAGCTACTCACCAGGGTCTGTTCATACTGGAGAGCGCGGGGCTCCATCCCTTCCTGCACGGTCGCCGCCATCTCCTCCACGTAGGACAGCCTGGCCTGGGGCTCCGGCTCCAGCCAGTTCAACCTCAGTGCCCCGAGCCTGGGTCCTCCCGCTTCAGGGCTGCCGTCTCTCCCGGGACCGCTGCCCTCTCAGCTCGAGCTCTGTCCCCACAGGCTCCCGAGTGCCGTTCGAGGCTGCTGTTGTCTCCCCCACTCCCCTCTGGTCTCCTCCCCTCCCGGGCGGGCCAGGGGCGGGCCAGAGGAGCTGAGCTGAGCTGAGCTGGGCCGGGCTGCACTAGACAGGGCAGCGCTGCTTCGTCCGGAGGGGGGCGGCTCAGGCCCTGAGAATGACTGCGCTCCCCCTACCCTGCGCCCCAGGCTGCTCTGGGGGACCCGCGGGGGTTGGGGGAGCGCAGAAAGAGGACCCGAGCAGTCCGAGGTCCTTCCCCTGGACAGCACCCCTCCTCTCCCTTGGCTCTTCCCACTTGGATGCTAGCCCCTCCCCTCGAAGGCCCTTTACAGCTCCGCTGCCCCGCCCACAGACTGGAAGAACCGTGCTGGGTTTAGACTCAGGCAGGGGACTTGGGTTCCTGCCCCGGCTTTGTGTGACCTTGGAAAAGTTGCCAAACCTCAGTTTCCAGAGCTGTAAAATGAAGGCGTTGTACAGAGTTGCTTAAGGTCCCTCCCGGCTCTAAAATCTATGACCCTATGAAATGAAGATAGCCAGCCCTTAGGTCCTTCTTAGAGGGAAAGCTCTGAGCCTAGGACCTGGGGGAGCCATGCCAGCTCAAGCCAAGGGATCACAGGCAAGTGTAGGGAAACCAGGGAATGCTGGATCAGGGAGTGAGAACTGTGTCCGGCAACAGGCTTTTAACTTAATGTTCCCTCACCTCCTAACCTAAGAGGCAGCCTCCTGTTTCCTTGTTCTCTTTATCTTCCAGCACAGTCTATTCCAGCTTCATTTCTCCAGACCCTAGGGGGAAACTCTAGAAGCTTCACTCAGGGGCAGATAGGATTTCTGGGAAGGACCCTGAGGAGGTATCTGAAATAGGGGCAGAAGAAGCCACTCTGCAAAGTGCCCCACATTGATTTCTAGTTGGAAAAGCCAATCTACCCAGCTCATTTTACAGGTTGGTGACTAATTCAAATCATCTAGGTAGCTGAAACAGGATTCAAACTCAGGACATCCGGTCTTCTTTCCCTAGTGTCATTCTGTAGCTGGCAGCTGGAGGCTATGAGGGTGTAATTAATCAATCGGATCAACAATGATTAAGCATTTACCAAATGCCAGTGAGAGTCCCTGCCCTCTAGGAGAAAAGGATCCATGTTGGGGTTACATAACCAAGAAATATTTCTCTAGATGCCACATATCACCCACCCAATCTCTTTAAGGAGGCTACAGTCCCTCTCTTTGCCCAGACTCTTCTTTTAGTCTGGCTCTCTTCACTTCTTATCTCCTAACAGCTCTTTCTGCTTCTAGTCTCTCCCCTTTCCAGTCCATTCTTGGGGGGTAGGGATGGGGTTGGGGAGAGCAGCTCTGCCAAAATAATTTCCCCAAGGCACAGGCTTGACTCTGATTCTTCCTGTTCTAAAACTTTTTAGTTTTGCCTTTACTAGGAATTTCAAAGTTCTCAGTCTAGGATTTGAGATCCTCCTCAATCTGCTTCTGACCTACCTTTCCAAGTGGATTTCACTCTACCTTTCCCATAGTGCCTGGCACAAAGGGAGTACTTAATAAGGGCTTTTAAAAATTTCAGTCATTTGGTGATGCAACAAAACTGGACAATTCTCTGAAATTAGCATGCCATTTCCCCTGCTCTGTGCAATTAAGAAGGGAGTTCCCCATGCCTGGAATTTACTCCTTCTTCCTTAGAATCCTTCTGTCCCCTCAAGGTTTAGCCTCTTCTGCTGGCTTCCCTCAACTGTCCGGTTAAAAGTAATAGCTCCTTCCTGAAATTTCTGAGTACTTTGCTCTGATCTACCTTATTTGGTATTTTGCTTCTCTGCAGGATCTAAGCACCTGAAGGGAAGGATCTATTTCATTTTGTCAGTTGTGTCTAAATATTCCCAGAATTTTTTCCTGTAGTGGGCCACTAATAAACATGTGTTGAATTAAGTTCTCAGTGGGAGAAGGCTGCCCCAACCAGAGGTGAGAAGAAAAACTGGATGTGATTTGGGGGAGGCTGAGGATGAAGAACAGAATCATAAGCAGAAATGACACATGGAAAAGGATGCTAGGGACTTCTTTGGAGGTTGGGGTGGGGGTGGGGATTGTTCCCTTTTCTCTTTATGTCTGTGTTTCTCTGTTGTGTGCTGCACTTGGTGATAGCTGGGCCTGGATATGATGGGGTAGAGTGGGAGGATGGGGATGGGAAAGCCTAAGGGGGTGGTTGAAGGCAGAAAAAGGAGAGAGGAACCTTGGAGGGAGTTGCAGAGGCCGCTCCTCTAAGACTGGCCCTAACTTGGCAGGGGTGTGGGGGGACAGAGGTCGCTTTTCCCTGGCAGGGCCCCAGGCCCGAAACCTGAGGAGCTGCTGACGTCCTAACCTTGTGGGGAAAGAAGGGAAGAGGCACTGTGTTCCAGAGCACGTTCCAGAGCACGAGAGTGCATGCGGGTGGGGGAGGGAGGCTGCCAGGAGCAGGTAAGGTGGGCAGGATGAGACTTTGGGGAAAGAGATTGGCAGGGAAGGGGCGAATGCCAAGGGAGCACAGGAGGCGAGATAGAGCTGGGGGTAGGGCGGTGCCAGGTGTGGGCAGCACCAGGGACAGGTAGCTTGGGCAGGGCCTGGGGGGCAGTGCCTGGGTGGGTTGCACCAGGGAAGGGGCAGGGCCACTGCCCGATGACCTCATGGCAGATCCCCAGAAGGGCGGAGCCAAGCAGTGAAGATTTTGGGTCTGGC
Source organism: Gracilinanus agilis (assembly GCF_016433145.1). Taxonomy (NCBI): domain Eukaryota; kingdom Metazoa; phylum Chordata; class Mammalia; order Didelphimorphia; family Didelphidae; genus Gracilinanus; species Gracilinanus agilis. Next base: position 508,929,877 of record NC_058133.1, on the reverse strand, counting down.
AGCCCGTGGGAGGTGGCCACTGCGAGGACTGGCTGTGCTCACTGCCCCGGGCCCGGCCCCGGCCCCAACCGAGAAAGAGAAGGAGAATGGAGGAGGAGGGAGGTGAGGCCCGCGCCTGCCCCCAGGCTGGGACCCAGGCGGGGACAGAGTGTGCCAAAGCCCCGGGGCGCCCCGTAGACGGGCGGGGCGCACACTGGACTCTGAGCCACCAGATCAAGGTCACGGCCAGGGGCGGAGCCGAGTAGGGAGGCGGGGAGAAGGGCGGGAAGAGCTACCGCTCCGCATCTTCATAGGTCCTTGCAGGCTTGGGGGACGAGGCCTGGCCTAGGAGGCGGGAAAGCACCGGTCTTTCGTTCTTATAGGCCCTAGTATAGCTGGGGGTGCGGTTAAAGGCGGGACCAGCGTCCGTCCTTCGCCCTGAAGGACCTGAAAGGAGGGCCAGGGTCTAGGTGCAGGGGGAATCCCATCTTCCTCCCGCGGAGGCTCAGGTTTTCCAGGTCTTCGGCTCCAATGGCTCGGGGACACATAGCTAGGTTCACGGACTGAACTGGGAACTGTGCTTGGAGAGAGGCGGGATGTTGAAGGGGCAGGGGCGGAACTCGCATCCAGAGAGCCACGTGCCGAATCAGGCCCCGCCCCTTTGCGAAATGAGCATGCTCAGAACAGGGTCGGGAGAAGGCCGACGGACTGAGGCGAGAGGGGGTGGGGCGGGAAACGGCGAAGGGGAGGAGCGGAAGCGGAAGTGGAAGTACGTTATGGACGTCCGCCTTCAACTTGCGTGCTACACTTCTGCGCACGTGTGGCCCTCGGTTTTCCGCCGGTCTCGCGCCGGCTTCTCTCTCGCCGTGGTTCGGACTCTGTCGCTTCCCGCTACCCACCATGGCTGGCATCCTGTTTGAGGACATCTTCGACGTGAAGGACATCGATCCTGAGGGCAAGAAATTCGACCGAGGTGAGATTCCCCCCCCCCCCCGCCCAACTCTGGGAGACCCCGCCCCCTTGGAGAAACTCCGCCCTCCACCGTGAGTCCCCGGGGAGACTGCCTCCTCACATTTCCCCCGAGTCTGAGGAGACCCCCCCCCCACCTACTGACAGGAGACACCCACACACTGAGGAAACTCCTCATGGTATCCTTCACCCCCTGCAGAGGAGACCCTTTTCCGTCTTCACCAAATTATCCAAATCAAGCCATTTGTTAGACGCCTACTGTGTGCCAGGCCCAGGGTTGAGCTCTGGGACAGATAAAGGGGAAAGAACAGTTCCTGCCTTCAATGAGCTTACAATCTAAGGGGGAGACCACATGCCGAAGGATATAGACAAGGCAGTTTGTAGACAGGCTAAGTAGGGACCAATTAACAGAGGGAAGCACTGGAATTCAGAGGAGGTGGGATTTTAGTTGATACTTAAAGGAAGCCAGGGAGGGAGAGCCTTCCAGGGGGGATAGCCAGAGAGATTGCCTGGTGTTTGGAGATGGAGGGTCCCTGGATGGAAGAGTATGTGTTGGGGAGTCAGGTGTAACAAGATTGGAAAGGGAGGAAAGGGCCAGTTGAGAAGGGCTCAGAATGCCAAACTGAGCCTTCTGTATTTGATCCAGGAGGCAATGGAGAGCCTCTGGGGTGTATTGAGGGAGAGACAGGGTCAGATCTTTGCTTTCAGAAAATCTTTTTGTGGCCAAATGAAGGATGGTCAGGAGTGTGGCAGACAAGACTCCTCCAGCAGTGATTTGTGATAGTCCATGTGTGGGATGATGAGGGTCTGCACCCAGGAGGGGGGCAGTGTCAGAAGAGAGAAGGGGATCACATATGTAAGAGCCGCTGAACAGGTGAGCTCAAGAAGAGATGTTGCAAAAGGGTAATTGACAGGATCCATTGAGGGGTTTTTTGAGTATGTTGGTAGGCAGCAGAGAAGCAACTGATAGACTGGGAGAGATTGAAGGTTAGTGGGGGGAAAAGGGATGGATGACAGGGCAGTCAGGATGGAATGGATTCACTTTATGTAGAGAGGTTTACTTTGGCAGCTTCTTCATGTGAGACAAGAGTGAAGGAGGAGGGGGAGTGGGGGAAAGCTCAGAATGTTGTGAGTTGAGAAAGAAGGAACAGTGAATGGACTTAATTTTTTTTAGTGATCAGTTGAAAAGGGCCATGGGAGGCTTGAGGAGTGATGATGGTTGTTAGTTCATTTGGGAAGTGTAAAAGGATTGCCTTGCTGCAGTGAGGGCCCAGTTGAGATTATGGAGCATAATTTGTACTAGATCCAGTTAGCACAGTTTTGGGCTTCATTCAGCAGCACACGAACAGGAGTGAAAGCACTGGCTGGTGGCAGTAACTCAAAGCTGGGGCTTTGTAGGACAAGATTGGAAATAGGACAAGGAAGGGGCCAAGAGTCTAGAGGAAAGAGGACAGTGTGGAGTTGGACTAGGTCATTAAGAGATGAAGATGGGGAAGGAAGGAGAATGGAGCCAGTGTGTGGTCTGGGAAAGAACTGATTGGATTGGAACAAGAGGGAAACAATAATGACATAATTCGTACATGATGAGGTAGATCTTCTTAGGGAGGGCAAGATTACCTTAATGAAATCTAGATGGGGTCCTGTGCCTTTAGTGTGGGAGGGGGAAGGCTAGCAATGTGTTTCTGGGGAAGGAAGATTTGAGGGGAGGGAGTGGAATCGTTCATGTGCCAGGGACTATGCTAAGAGCTGGATGTGGGGAGCAAAAGGGAAACAGGCTCTGTCCTCAGGGAGCTTAATTTTTTTTTTTAAACCCTTAGCTTCTGTGTATTAGCTTATAGGTAGAAGAGTGGCAAAGGTGGGCAATGGAGGCCAAATGACTTGCCTGGGGTCACACAGCTGGGAAGTGTCTGAGGCTGGATTTGAACCTAGGACCTCCGGTCTCTAGGCCTGACTCTCAATCCACTGAGCTACCCAGCTGCCCCTGGGAGCTTACATTTTAATGGGGAAGACAGCACAGAGCTAAATAGGCATGCCCTGTGGTGCTATCCCCCAGCGCTCTGTCCTGAGCCCTTTTTTCTCTATACTTTCTCATGTGGCAACTTCATTGGATCCTGTGAATTCCATGTTTATCTTTATGCAGGTAACTCCTGCACGTCTGTTTAGTCCTGGTCTCTGTCTTGCATCCTGCCAACTGCCTGTTGGATGTTTCTAGGCCTCTCTTTCTCCCCAGCCCTGCCCTTTTCCAAGCTTCTGTGTTGCATTGAGGATCATGCCGGTCTTCTCATCACTCAGATTCACAGTCCTTGCTTGCATCATTCTCAACTCTCCCAAATTCTTGCTCTGCCACAGGTTTTGGCAGTAGGAAACATGTATTAAGTCCCTGGCTCCTAGGATACACAAAGAGACAAGTGGCAGTCGTGTCTGCACTCCCACAGCCAGGAGCCCAGTGTAGGCCTTCATCCCATCTGCCCGCTCTCTGTTTCTCATCCCTCCTCAGTATTGCTGCTGGAGATTTTCCTGAAGTCCGAGGTCTGACCAGACACCGCCTCACTTCTTAAACTCTGGTTACTCACTCCCTATTATAGAAATGTTTGCTGTATCTGGCCTCTTCCTGTTGTAGCTTTCTTTTACCTTCTGTCTTAGAATCAGTACAGTAAGGTAGAAGGAGCAGTAAAAGCTCATCCCCCCTCTCCCATCTACTAGGGTATTTGGACATCTGCTTCCTTCTCTCCCTCGGCTTCCTCCCATGATATACCTGCACCAGGCATTCATCGACCCTCATTCTCACTGCTTTTCCCAAGGGACTTTTCCTCCTGCAGAATTCCACCCCTTTTTCTCGTCCCCCACAACGCACAGGTAGCCTCTCTGGACAAAAGAGAGCTACACACACTCCGGAAACCTTGTTCTGTTATCTTACACTGCTCTCCCAAACTCAGGAGATGTTCTCTTCCTTTACCCTAATCCCCGTACACTCCTCCACATATTCTTTCTTGTTGGAACCACTTCACCACCATCCATATCTGTTTACTCTTTCTGGGGAGGATGGCTTCTGCCCCCAGCATGCTCCCACACTGCTGGAATGTAACTTCCTGCCTCTGGGAATCCTGTCTTGCTCTGTTCAGGTACCTATAAGGGTCTCTCCATGGTGGGGCCACTCTTACAGCAGCAGCTAGAAAGGCCCCAACAGATCATCGAGTTCAACTTACTCATTTTCCAGATCTGGGAACAGGCCCAGGTTTCTAGGGGAGAGGAAATGGTTTGCTCCAATTCACAGTGAATCAGTTAGTGGTAGAAAATGGATGCGAACTCAGAGGACTGGATGTTCTTTGTTCTCTCATCTCGCCTTTTTAAGCATTTCTGCTGTTCCCATTTTTCTCTTGTTGTCAGTGTCCCGACTGCACTGTGAGAGTGAATCCTTCAAGATGGACCTCATCTTAGATGTTAACATCCAGATATATCCCGTGGACTTGGGTAAGTGTTTGACACAGGAAATTGCCAATCTGCCATTCTTTCTACTGTTGTTGGGAACTGCTGTTGCTTAAAAACAGTTTTATAGAGATCAACAAATAGAGGTGTCAAAGAACAAAGCCAAAAGGAAGAAGTTGTTCTTGAAACTATAAACATCATTATGTACAGTTAAGAAAAAGAATAACAGAAATGTCCTTTTTGCTTCCCTGTCATCTTGGAATCCTTTTTCTATGTTTATTTCTGGGTTTTGTGAGTTCTCAAAAGAAGAACCACAAATGGTCATTAAGGACCTCCAACTCTTTTTGCTTCTCTGAGCAGAGATGTGGAGATTGGAACAACCTGGAGGTGCTACTTCACACTCATTAAATTGGCAAATTCTCGGAGGGCCTGTGCAGAAATAGGTGCACCGTCACGCTGCTGAGAGAGTGGGGCATTGGCAGAATCCTTTGGAAAGCAGCGTAGCCAAGTAGAGTGAGAGCCACTGAATTGTTCCTATTCAGTGAGTTGGTGCTTTCAGGGACTGTGTTGTTGAAAGGAGACTTGTGGCCCCCCATTCGTGGTGGCATCATTTATCATAATGAAGAACCAGAAGGAGACTGCGTGGTCAGCAGTTGAGGGATGGTTGAACCAAGGACTCTTGTGCCATCAAAAATGACAGATGATAAGAGTGCCAGGCCTGGAATTAGGGGGTCCTGGGTTCAAATGTGACCTCAGACATTTCCTAACTGTATGACCTCCCCCCTCTTGCCTAGCCTTTATCACTCTTCTACCTTGTAATCAATTCTTAGTATTGATTCTAAGTCAAAAGGTCATTTTTAAAAATGACAGGAGGAGGCAGCTGTGGATTGAGAGCCAGACCTAGACAAGGAAGGTCCTGGATTCAAATCTGACCTCAGATACTTCCAGCTCTGTGACCATGGGCAAGTCACTTAACCCACAGCTGCCTTGGAACCAAGACTTAGTATCCATTCTAAGACAAGGGAAAGACTAAAAAAAATCCTTCTGTAGGCAATAAGGAGCTCATGCAGGTGCTTGAGCAGGCACTGACCTTTAGGGGCTAGAAGCAGAGGCATTGCCTCACTTGGCATGAGCTAAGGCGGCATTGAAGCAGGCTTCTAGGGAAAGCAAATGGAGTGAAGAAAGCAGAATGAGCGTAACAGCATGTGCAGAGGCCAACACTCCCCCAAACCTGTTTTTGGCGTGCAGGTGACAAGTTCCGGCTGGTGATAGCGAGCACCTTGTATGAAGATGGGACCCTGGACGATGGGGAATATAACCCCACGGACGACCGGCCCTCCAGGTGAGGGAGCGGCCAGAGGGGCTCGGGCAGCTTTTATCCTTCATCTGATTTTCAGTTCCTTCTTGGAGGCAGGCAGATTCTTTAAGGATAGCTAGGGTCTGGGGGTCCGGTGCTTAGCAGGCCCCGGGGCACCGTGGGGGAAGCATGGCCCACCTGTCTGCCATAGGCAAGAGCTCGTTCCCAAGCATTTATGAGGTTTCTCCTCCGGGAGTGGCAGCTTCTCTGCATTGCTGCTGTGCAGGGGAAGGAGGACCCAGGGAATGTCTGCCTTTTATTTCCCAGGGCTGACCAGTTTGAGTATGTGATGTATGGGAAAGTGTACAGAATTGAGGGGGATGAGACCTCCACAGAAGCAGCCACTCGCCTGTAAGTACCTTTGCAGTGTGGAAGAGATAGACCCAGACCTTGTGCTTTAGTAAAAGATGGCTGTCTGGTGACATGGAAGCCTAGGGGGAAGTGGGGGAGGAATTGGGCTCTTGATACTCTGGGGGAAATAAAATGGGCTCTGGTTATCCTGGGGGAGAGAAGGTGCGCTCTTGGTACCCTGGAGGAAGAGAAGGTGGGCTCTTAGTACCCTGGGGGAGAGAAGGTGGGCTCTTGTTACTCTGGGGGAAAAGAAGGTGGGATCTTAGTACCCTGGTGGGGTGAGAAGGTGGGCTCTGGGTACCTTGGGGGGTGAGGTGAGCTCTGGGTACCTTGGGGGCAAGAAGGTGGGCTGTTGGTACCCTGGGAAGCCAGAATCTAGGCTCTGGATATCCTGAGGGGTTCTTTTATCAGGGTGTTCTGGACCAGAGGGTGGGTGTGACACCCTTGAGAACCTGTATGTAGGACCCATTTCCTCTAGAAATTTCCTGGGGCCAGTGGGTGTCCACCCAAGGCCATTTCAGGGGCTTCCTCCTGCCTTCTTGGGCCACAAAAACCAGTTTTTCTGTCCCATGATTTGGCTTCAGCCTAGCAAGAAGGATTTCTGAGTTAGATCTGTGCCAAGGCCAAGCTAACTGGAGTCCCACCCTCTTGTCTTAGCTCTGCCTATGTGTCTTATGGGGGCCTGCTCATGAGACTCCAAGGGGACGCCAACAACTTGCATGGCTTTGAAGTGGACTCCAGAGTGTACCTCCTGATGAAGAAGCTGGCCTTCTGAGCTGCCTGGGGAGGTTTTGCTGCATCCCTGCTTCCTGGCTGGCATGACCTGGGCATTATCTCCAGCGTGAAGAGGGATCAGTGAGGCACAGCCCCATTCTCTGGGCTCGTTCTTCCTTCACCCGATGGACTTGGGGCCACCCTTGGTTGGTCCAAATTAAGTGAAAAACTGTCTCTGGGCTCCTGCTTGGGCTCTCCATGGGAAGTGCTCAAGCTGAGCTGCAGATATTTTGTGTTCAATTAAATTCTGCTGTTTTGTAGCTGTTTCTGGTCTGGCCTCTGCTCTGCCTGGGGTCCCCCTCAGCTTGCCAGGTCCAGTAGTTATTCTGGGCTGTGGTCCTGGGGAGACAGCTGCTGTGCTGGAGCCCCTGGGCCAGCCCCGAGGATATCGTGGAGCTTCAGCCTGGCAAAGGATCCACCAAGTCACTTCAGCACTTGCTTCCTTCTAGAACTCTTCACATCTCAGAGAAGTCATTCACATAGCCTGGAAATGATCTCCTGTGTGTGCGCGTGCGGGTGTGCGTGTGTGTGCTTGAGGGAATCATAAGTGGAGACTTGCAGCCATGGGCAAGTTGTGGTTGTGGCCTGGCTGAGAGTGGGAATGGAGTGGGGGAGGATTTCGTGGTTGTGAATGCAAGTTTGGGAGTGAGATGGACTGTGTTTCTGCAAGGGACCCAGGAAGAAAGGTAATGCTGGGGGTGATTGCTGCCCAGGGACAGCAGAACAACAGGAAGAGGGAACTGCTGTAAACCCCGTTGTGGGAAGTAGCAGTGCCTGGGAGGGGCACAGGCTGATCCCTCTGACTTTTTGGGAGATCCCCAGCAAATAGTAGCATGTTAGCTGAGGCCTAATTAAAGGAATCGGGCTCAGGACCTTGCGCTGAGGGTACAGCCAGAATTTGTCCTTTTGAAGCTGTGGGACCCCAGGAGTTGGCCTCCCTTGGCTACTGCCTGGGGTGTTTCCTTCCTTGTCATTTTCAAGTCTGTGAAGAAGGTGTTAAAGATGGGGTTAGGGAAATGGGTTGAAAGTGAATGAGCTCAGCAGGAAAGGAGGAAAGAGGTTTTTGTTGGTTTCTCACTGTGGGGGGCATAAAGGGGGAGGAGAGAGTGATAGGGGAGGGGGATCAATGTGGATGGGAGTCTCAGCAGCTTATGTACCCACCCTTACCTCTGAGGGAAGAATGAGAATGGGTCCAGTGTGGAGGGAGTGAGATGAGCGAGGTTGTCTCCAAAAATGCGGAGGCCTGGAAGAAGGTTGGATTGTCCCAGGAAGGCAGCTGAGACAATCCAGGGGAAATATCTCTCCATGTCCTGACAGGGAAAGCTGCCCTCCTGGCATGGTAAGGGAAGAAAGGCACTCCTTTCCTTGGCTTGGAAGATGGCCAAGAATGGGCTGAGTTCCAGGACCGGCCTGGTTTGGACTAGAAAAGATCTGTCTCTTCCTGAGCGAGGGGGGCTATTGGTCCTGAGCTATGTGGGTCAAACTTCAATCTGTGCTTGGAACTTCCTGGAGTTTGTGTGGGCATTGCCCCGAAACTTGTGGCACCGAGTCCCTAGGCTTGGGTGTTGGCTCAGTGAGATGCCATAAAGGGTTTTTATTTGGTCATTGCATTTCATCCAGTTCTAGAGGACTAAGTTATTCTTCCCTCCCTATGTGGAGCCCACTAACACACATGTGTGTGTGTGCAAAAGGCTCAGT
>NC_058133.1:508904870-508918975 GCF_016433145.1 Gracilinanus agilis | reverse complement strand
CCTGAGGGCAAGAAATTCGACCGAGGTGAGATTCCCCCCCCCCCCCGCCCAACTCTGGGAGACCCCGCCCCCTTGGAGAAACTCCGCCCTCCACCGTGAGTCCCCGGGGAGACTGCCTCCTCACATTTCCCCCGAGTCTGAGGAGACCCCCCCCCCACCTACTGACAGGAGACACCCACACACTGAGGAAACTCCTCATGGTATCCTTCACCCCCTGCAGAGGAGACCCTTTTCCGTCTTCACCAAATTATCCAAATCAAGCCATTTGTTAGACGCCTACTGTGTGCCAGGCCCAGGGTTGAGCTCTGGGACAGATAAAGGGGAAAGAACAGTTCCTGCCTTCAATGAGCTTACAATCTAAGGGGGAGACCACATGCCGAAGGATATAGACAAGGCAGTTTGTAGACAGGCTAAGTAGGGACCAATTAACAGAGGGAAGCACTGGAATTCAGAGGAGGTGGGATTTTAGTTGATACTTAAAGGAAGCCAGGGAGGGAGAGCCTTCCAGGGGGGATAGCCAGAGAGATTGCCTGGTGTTTGGAGATGGAGGGTCCCTGGATGGAAGAGTATGTGTTGGGGAGTCAGGTGTAACAAGATTGGAAAGGGAGGAAAGGGCCAGTTGAGAAGGGCTCAGAATGCCAAACTGAGCCTTCTGTATTTGATCCAGGAGGCAATGGAGAGCCTCTGGGGTGTATTGAGGGAGAGACAGGGTCAGATCTTTGCTTTCAGAAAATCTTTTTGTGGCCAAATGAAGGATGGTCAGGAGTGTGGCAGACAAGACTCCTCCAGCAGTGATTTGTGATAGTCCATGTGTGGGATGATGAGGGTCTGCACCCAGGAGGGGGGCAGTGTCAGAAGAGAGAAGGGGATCACATATGTAAGAGCCGCTGAACAGGTGAGCTCAAGAAGAGATGTTGCAAAAGGGTAATTGACAGGATCCATTGAGGGGTTTTTTGAGTATGTTGGTAGGCAGCAGAGAAGCAACTGATAGACTGGGAGAGATTGAAGGTTAGTGGGGGGAAAAGGGATGGATGACAGGGCAGTCAGGATGGAATGGATTCACTTTATGTAGAGAGGTTTACTTTGGCAGCTTCTTCATGTGAGACAAGAGTGAAGGAGGAGGGGGAGTGGGGGAAAGCTCAGAATGTTGTGAGTTGAGAAAGAAGGAACAGTGAATGGACTTAATTTTTTTTAGTGATCAGTTGAAAAGGGCCATGGGAGGCTTGAGGAGTGATGATGGTTGTTAGTTCATTTGGGAAGTGTAAAAGGATTGCCTTGCTGCAGTGAGGGCCCAGTTGAGATTATGGAGCATAATTTGTACTAGATCCAGTTAGCACAGTTTTGGGCTTCATTCAGCAGCACACGAACAGGAGTGAAAGCACTGGCTGGTGGCAGTAACTCAAAGCTGGGGCTTTGTAGGACAAGATTGGAAATAGGACAAGGAAGGGGCCAAGAGTCTAGAGGAAAGAGGACAGTGTGGAGTTGGACTAGGTCATTAAGAGATGAAGATGGGGAAGGAAGGAGAATGGAGCCAGTGTGTGGTCTGGGAAAGAACTGATTGGATTGGAACAAGAGGGAAACAATAATGACATAATTCGTACATGATGAGGTAGATCTTCTTAGGGAGGGCAAGATTACCTTAATGAAATCTAGATGGGGTCCTGTGCCTTTAGTGTGGGAGGGGGAAGGCTAGCAATGTGTTTCTGGGGAAGGAAGATTTGAGGGGAGGGAGTGGAATCGTTCATGTGCCAGGGACTATGCTAAGAGCTGGATGTGGGGAGCAAAAGGGAAACAGGCTCTGTCCTCAGGGAGCTTAATTTTTTTTTTTAAACCCTTAGCTTCTGTGTATTAGCTTATAGGTAGAAGAGTGGCAAAGGTGGGCAATGGAGGCCAAATGACTTGCCTGGGGTCACACAGCTGGGAAGTGTCTGAGGCTGGATTTGAACCTAGGACCTCCGGTCTCTAGGCCTGACTCTCAATCCACTGAGCTACCCAGCTGCCCCTGGGAGCTTACATTTTAATGGGGAAGACAGCACAGAGCTAAATAGGCATGCCCTGTGGTGCTATCCCCCAGCGCTCTGTCCTGAGCCCTTTTTTCTCTATACTTTCTCATGTGGCAACTTCATTGGATCCTGTGAATTCCATGTTTATCTTTATGCAGGTAACTCCTGCACGTCTGTTTAGTCCTGGTCTCTGTCTTGCATCCTGCCAACTGCCTGTTGGATGTTTCTAGGCCTCTCTTTCTCCCCAGCCCTGCCCTTTTCCAAGCTTCTGTGTTGCATTGAGGATCATGCCGGTCTTCTCATCACTCAGATTCACAGTCCTTGCTTGCATCATTCTCAACTCTCCCAAATTCTTGCTCTGCCACAGGTTTTGGCAGTAGGAAACATGTATTAAGTCCCTGGCTCCTAGGATACACAAAGAGACAAGTGGCAGTCGTGTCTGCACTCCCACAGCCAGGAGCCCAGTGTAGGCCTTCATCCCATCTGCCCGCTCTCTGTTTCTCATCCCTCCTCAGTATTGCTGCTGGAGATTTTCCTGAAGTCCGAGGTCTGACCAGACACCGCCTCACTTCTTAAACTCTGGTTACTCACTCCCTATTATAGAAACGTTTGCTGTATCTGGCCTCTTCCTGTTGTAGCTTTCTTTTACCTTCTGTCTTAGAATCAGTACAGTAAGGTAGAAGGAGCAGTAAAAGCTCATCCCCCCTCTCCCATCTACTAGGGTATTTGGACATCTGCTTCCTTCTCTCCCTCGGCTTCCTCCCATGATATACCTGCACCAGGCATTCATCGACCCTCATTCTCACTGCTTTTCCCAAGGGACTTTTCCTCCTGCAGAATTCCACCCCTTTTTCTCGTCCCCCACAACGCACAGGTAGCCTCTCTGGACAAAAGAGAGCTACACACACTCCGGAAACCTTGTTCTGTTATCTTACACTGCTCTCCCAAACTCAGGAGATGTTCTCTTCCTTTACCCTAATCCCCGTACACTCCTCCACATATTCTTTCTTGTTGGAACCACTTCACCACCATCCATATCTGTTTACTCTTTCTGGGGAGGATGGCTTCTGCCCCCAGCATGCTCCCACACTGCTGGAATGTAACTTCCTGCCTCTGGGAATCCTGTCTTGCTCTGTTCAGGTACCTATAAGGGTCTCTCCATGGTGGGGCCACTCTTACAGCAGCAGCTAGAAAGGCCCCAACAGATCATCGAGTTCAACTTACTCATTTTCCATATCTGGGAACAGGCCCAGGTTTCTAGGGGAGAGGAAATGGTTTGCTCCAATTCACAGTGAATCAGTTAGTGGTAGAAAATGGATGCGAACTCAGAGGACTGGATGTTCTTTGTTCTCTCATCTCGCCTTTTTAAGCATTTCTGCTGTTCCCATTTTTCTCTTGTTGTCAGTGTCCCGACTGCACTGTGAGAGTGAATCCTTCAAGATGGACCTCATCTTAGATGTTAACATCCAGATATATCCCGTGGACTTGGGTAAGTGTTTGACACAGGAAATTGCCAATCTGCCATTCTTTCTACTGTTGTTGGGAACTGCTGTTGCTTAAAAACAGTTTTATAGAGATCAACAAATAGAGGTGTCAAAGAACAAAGCCAAAAGGAAGAAGTTGTTCTTGAAACTATAAACATCATTATGTACAGTTAAGAAAAAGAATAACAGAAATGTCCTTTTTGCTTCCCTGTCATCTTGGAATCCTTTTTCTATGTTTATTTCTGGGTTTTGTGAGTTCTCAAAAGAAGAACCACAAATGGTCATTAAGGACCTCCAACTCTTTTTGCTTCTCTGAGCAGAGATGTGGAGATTGGAACAACCTGGAGGTGCTACTTCACACTCATTAAATTGGCAAATTCTCGGAGGGCCTGTGCAGAAATAGGTGCACCGTCACGCTGCTGAGAGAGTGGGGCATTGGCAGAATCCTTTGGAAAGCAGCGTAGCCAAGTAGAGTGAGAGCCACTGAATTGTTCCTATTCAGTGAGTTGGTGCTTTCAGGGACTGTGTTGTTGAAAGGAGACTTGTGGCCCCCCATTCGTGGTGGCATCATTTATCATAATGAAGAACCAGAAGGAGACTGCGTGGTCAGCAGTTGAGGGATGGTTGAACCAAGGACTCTTGTGCCATCAAAAATGACAGATGATAAGAGTGCCAGGCCTGGAATTAGGGGGTCCTGGGTTCAAATGTGACCTCAGACATTTCCTAACTGTATGACCTCCCCCCTCTTGCCTAGCCTTTATCACTCTTCTACCTTGTAATCAATTCTTAGTATTGATTCTAAGTCAAAAGGTCATTTTTAAAAATGACAGGAGGAGGCAGCTGTGGATTGAGAGCCAGACCTAGACAAGGAAGGTCCTGGATTCAAATCTGACCTCAGATACTTCCAGCTCTGTGACCATGGGCAAGTCACTTAACCCACAGCTGCCTTGGAACCAAGACTTAGTATCCATTCTAAGACAAGGGAAAGACTAAAAAAAATCCTTCTGTAGGCAATAAGGAGCTCATGCAGGTGCTTGAGCAGGCACTGACCTTTAGGGGCTAGAAGCAGAGGCATTGCCTCACTTGGCATGAGCTAAGGCGGCATTGAAGCAGGCTTCTAGGGAAAGCAAATGGAGTGAAGAAAGCAGAATGAGCGTAACAGCATGTGCAGAGGCCAACACTCCCCCAAACCTGTTTTTGGCGTGCAGGTGACAAGTTCCGGCTGGTGATAGCGAGCACCTTGTATGAAGATGGGACCCTGGACGATGGGGAATATAACCCCACGGACGACCGGCCCTCCAGGTGAGGGAGCGGCCAGAGGGGCTCGGGCAGCTTTTATCCTTCATCTGATTTTCAGTTCCTTCTTGGAGGCAGGCAGATTCTTTAAGGATAGCTAGGGTCTGGGGGTCCGGTGCTTAGCAGGCCCCGGGGCACCGTGGGGGAAGCATGGCCCACCTGTCTGCCATAGGCAAGAGCTCGTTCCCAAGCATTTATGAGGTTTCTCCTCCGGGAGTGGCAGCTTCTCTGCATTGCTGCTGTGCAGGGGAAGGAGGACCCAGGGAATGTCTGCCTTTTATTTCCCAGGGCTGACCAGTTTGAGTATGTGATGTATGGGAAAGTGTACAGAATTGAGGGGGATGAGACCTCCACAGAAGCAGCCACTCGCCTGTAAGTACCTTTGCAGTGTGGAAGAGATAGACCCAGACCTTGTGCTTTAGTAAAAGATGGCTGTCTGGTGACATGGAAGCCTAGGGGGAAGTGGGGGAGGAATTGGGCTCTTGATACTCTGGGGGAAATAAAATGGGCTCTGGTTATCCTGGGGGAGAGAACGTGCGCTCTTGGTACCCTGGAGGAAGAGAAGGTGGGCTCTTAGTACCCTGGGGGAGAGAAGGTGGGCTCTTGTTACTCTGGGGGAAAAGAAGGTGGGATCTTAGTACCCTGGTGGGGTGAGAAGGTGGGCTCTGGGTACCTTGGGGGGTGAGGTGAGCTCTGGGTACCTTGGGGGCAAGAAGGTGGGCTGTTGGTACCCTGGGAAGCCAGAATCTAGGCTCTGGATATCCTGAGGGGTTCTTTTATCAGGGTGTTCTGGACCAGAGGGTGGGTGTGACACCCTTGAGAACCTGTATGTAGGACCCATTTCCTCTAGAAATTTCCTGGGGCCAGTGGGTGTCCACCCAAGGCCATTTCAGGGGCTTCCTCCTGCCTTCTTGGGCCACAAAAACCAGTTTTTCTGTCCCATGATTTGGCTTCAGCCTAGCAAGAAGGATTTCTGAGTTAGATCTGTGCCAAGGCCAAGCTAACTGGAGTCCCACCCTCTTGTCTTAGCTCTGCCTATGTGTCTTATGGGGGCCTGCTCATGAGACTCCAAGGGGACGCCAACAACTTGCATGGCTTTGAAGTGGACTCCAGAGTGTACCTCCTGATGAAGAAGCTGGCCTTCTGAGCTGCCTGGGGAGGTTTTGCTGCATCCCTGCTTCCTGGCTGGCATGACCTGGGCATTATCTCCAGCGTGAAGAGGGATCAGTGAGGCACAGCCCCATTCTCTGGGCTCGTTCTTCCTTCACCCGATGGACTTGGGGCCACCCTTGGTTGGTCCAAATTAAGTGAAAAACTGTCTCTGGGCTCCTGCTTGGGCTCTCCATGGGAAGTGCTCAAGCTGAGCTGCAGATATTTTGTGTTCAATTAAATTCTGCTGTTTTGTAGCTGTTTCTGGTCTGGCCTCTGCTCTGCCTGGGGTCCCCCTCAGCTTGCCAGGTCCAGTAGTTATTCTGGGCTGTGGTCCTGGGGAGACAGCTGCTGTGCTGGAGCCCCTGGGCCAGCCCCGAGGATATCGTGGAGCTTCAGCCTGGCAAAGGATCCACCAAGTCACTTCAGCACTTGCTTCCTTCTAGAACTCTTCACATCTCAGAGAAGTCATTCACATAGCCTGGAAATGATCTCCTGTGTGTGCGCGTGCGGGTGTGCGTGTGTGTGCTTGAGGGAATCATAAGTGGAGACTTGCAGCCATGGGCAAGTTGTGGTTGTGGCCTGGCTGAGAGTGGGAATGGAGTGGGGGAGGATTTCGTGGTTGTGAATGCAAGTTTGGGAGTGAGATGGACTGTGTTTCTGCAAGGGACCCAGGAAGAAAGGTAATGCTGGGGGTGATTGCTGCCCAGGGACAGCAGAACAACAGGAAGAGGGAACTGCTGTAAACCCCGTTGTGGGAAGTAGCAGTGCCTGGGAGGGGCACAGGCTGATCCCTCTGACTTTTTGGGAGATCCCCAGCAAATAGTAGCATGTTAGCTGAGGCCTAATTAAAGGAATCGGGCTCAGGACCTTGCGCTGAGGGTACAGCCAGAATTTGTCCTTTTGAAGCTGTGGGACCCCAGGAGTTGGCCTCCCTTGGCTACTGCCTGGGGTGTTTCCTTCCTTGTCATTTTCAAGTCTGTGAAGAAGGTGTTAAAGATGGGGTTAGGGAAATGGGTTGAAAGTGAATGAGCTCAGCAGGAAAGGAGGAAAGAGGTTTTTGTTGGTTTCTCACTGTGGGGGGCATAAAGGGGGAGGAGAGAGTGATAGGGGAGGGGGATCAATGTGGATGGGAGTCTCAGCAGCTTATGTACCCACCCTTACCTCTGAGGGAAGAATGAGAATGGGTCCAGTGTGGAGGGAGTGAGATGAGCGAGGTTGTCTCCAAAAATGCGGAGGCCTGGAAGAAGGTTGGATTGTCCCAGGAAGGCAGCTGAGACAATCCAGGGGAAATATCTCTCCATGTCCTGACAGGGAAAGCTGCCCTCCTGGCATGGTAAGGGAAGAAAGGCACTCCTTTCCTTGGCTTGGAAGATGGCCAAGAATGGGCTGAGTTCCAGGACCGGCCTGGTTTGGACTAGAAAAGATCTGTCTCTTCCTGAGCGAGGGGGGCTATTGGTCCTGAGCTATGTGGGTCAAACTTCAATCTGTGCTTGGAACTTCCTGGAGTTTGTGTGGGCATTGCCCCGAAACTTGTGGCACCGAGTCCCTAGGCTTGGGTGTTGGCTCAGTGAGATGCCATAAAGGGTTTTTATTTGGTCATTGCATTTCATCCAGTTCTAGAGGACTAAGTTATTCTTCCCTCCCTATGTGGAGCCCACTAACACACATGTGTGTGTGTGCAAAAGGCTCAGTTCCCTGGAATCAGTTTTGTAACTGTCCCCACCCCCACCCCCAAAAAATTTGACCTCAGTTTCCAAACTCGATGGCCTCATTGATTCTGTCCCTCTCCTATTTTCAGGAATTTTCTGGGAAGGGAGAGACACCAGCTACCAGAGACAGTCTCATCGAATGCCTCATTTTTCTCTCATTGAGTGTGATTTTGCTTAGCTCGAGGCCCTTTGGTGGTGGTGGTGGTGGTGTGCAATGGTTTCCCCTATCCTCATTGAATTGAGCCAGGAGTGACTAGTTAGCATTAAGGGGTTTGTGGTAGGACTGTGACGCCTGACCTGCATGCCTGGCATTTGTGCCTCCATAGTATAGTACCTTTGAAGGTTGCACATGGGCCTAGCCTGGGATATTTAAAAATGCAAGAGAGATTTTTCTCACCCTGCTTGCAGCACCAAGGTAGCAGCACCCTTCCTGTTTTGGGAGACATTCTCTCTCCAGGGAGACAAGGGTAGCATTCCAGAGGGATTCCATTGGAGTGCTTCTCAGCACCTTTGGGATCTCCCTCTTTTATCCTGGGACTTGGCCTCATTGCTAGGCTTCCTGGACAAGCCCTCACTGAAAAAAGCTGAAGGCAATAGGGCTAAAGAGGACTGGACCTGAGAGTTGGGAGACCTGGCCGAGCTCCGGAGCTCTGTGCCTTAGAGGGTGCAGAGGGGCTTTCTGGGTCTCAGTTTATTCATCTGTAAAATGAGTTGCCCAAGATTTAGTTCTGGTAGCCTGTTTTTCTGGGATTCGTTGTCTGAGGCTCTAGCAAAGTCTATGTTAAACCCACATAGCTCCTCTTTATTTACTTGGGCTTCTGGGAAATGTGGTATAGACCATATCCCTGATGTGTGATGTGTATCCTCAAGGGGTGTGGGCCAGGCTGCTTCCTGCACTTCTCCCCGCCTCCACGGGAGGGAAGCAGGAGCTTGGACCTGAGGAAACTTCCTCTCCCAGGCAGGCTGTTTGCTCAGCTGTGATCACCAGGTTTGGCTTCCCTGGGGCTGTCTCTAAACCTTAGCCGAGGTGTGAGGTTCCCCTGGGCTTCCTGTGGGCTTTCAGCAAGGCTGTTGCCCCCTACTAGAAGGATAGTAGGCTGCGATTTTGGAGTCCACCTCTGGCCACCTTCAGGCTTTTTTTACCCCCTTTTTGGGGGACCACTTTGATGTGAGCTCCAGTGAGGGGGGGTGTGTGGCAGTTTGGAGCACCTTCTAGGCAGATGTGAGTGGTGCTGTAGTGCCCGCCAGTGATGGGTACCATTCACATCTTTGCTGAAAGGTTCACCTCCCCCAACCTCCCCAGCAGAAGGGCCGTGTAGGCTGGAGGGATGGTATTGGGACCCGGCCTTTTGCATCTCCCAGTACACTGCTGGCAAAGTCTTGCCTTGAGGAGAAGCAGACTAGAGAAGGAGGACCAAGGAGGCAGAGAAGGAGGCTGGGGCAGGGAGTTGTGGAGAAAATGGACCAAAGTTTCCAGGAGAATCAGCTTTTCTGACAAATATTTATCTGCTTAAAAAAATATTTTCTGAAGTGACTACAGTGAAAATGTTTCCTTTCCCTCTTTCTGGCAGGAGAAGGCTTCCAGGACGGTTCCTGGAGAGGCCTCTCCGTCCTCGTTCCCTGCCCTTCAGCTCCTAAGAGTTCAGTAGGGGCTGGGCTGTAGGGCTCCGACAGCCTGGGCTGGGGAGAGATCCAGGGCTTGTGAGTATCCTGGCTAGCTCCCAGGAGGACCTTTTTTTCAGCCTGGGAATTAGGGGTATGAAGTGGCAGTGAAGGCAGTGCCTTGAATGTTAGGCTCATCCTGGGAGTGAAGGCAACAGATCTCAGAAGCCGAATTCCCTGAGCTTGTGGCCGAGGGGGAAGCAGAAGGGATGTAAGGCCTGGGCGTAGGGGTCAGTAGTGAGGGTGAGGGAGAGGAGAGTACATGGTGTCCAGTAGGAGGGATGCTTGGGGAAATAATCAGTCCAGGCAAGGGAATGGGTGATTGGAAGGTTACATCTAGAGTTCCAGGGGGCTCGTTTGGGCTTTCCAGAGTCTTGTCTGAGGGTACAGGAGAGATACCATGGGTTCTGTTTGAGAGCCCAAGAGTCGAGTTCCAGTGTGGAGGGCCTTTGTCCAGGGGGCTGGCCGTGTAGTTCAGCAATCCAGGAATCCTGACTGGACTCTCGTTTGGAGGTCTGGATGCTCTCTTGGGAGTTTCTGTAGGTCTGGGTGAGCTTCCAAGGCCCCTTTCCAAGGCTGTAGGGGTCTTGTCTTTGAGCTCCAAGGTTGTCCTGACCGAAGGTATAAGACCACTGCCTGCAGCTGCTGTGGCCATCCGGTCCTGCCTGGCGCAGAGGATAGGTCTTACTGCATGCAGCAGGAAACGCACCTTTCCTCGAAGGAGCTGCTGGAAGCTCAGGAAGATGGCTGTGGGCTCCCTGTGAGCTATAGTCTGGCCCTTTGGGAGAGACTGGGGGCAGAGGATCAGCCCAAGGTCAGAGACCATGCCTCTGGCAGGAGCAGGGGCTCTGTAGGCTTAGGGGTTACAAGAAAAAAACAGCATGATCCACCCAACTCCTATCACCCAACACCGGATGGTCCCTAGTTCTTTGGGAGGAATTGGTCACAAGGAAGAGTTGTTCCCATGGATCCTTTGAGCTGAGCCTTACCGGGGTGCCAAGGAGGCCCTGCAGAGCTCCCAGGAGGCTGTGTGTCTGTGCAGAGAGCTGCCCGAGCAAGGAAGAAAGGCAGCTGGGGCTCAGCTGTCCTCGGGCTGCAATCACACCTTCCAGCAATAAGGTAACAGCTCCTAGGACTTCCTGCCCCTTGGTCTGCTCCTGGGAAAGAAACGTGGGTTAGGAAGAGCCCAGGGAAAGCCTACATGTGGGAAACATCTTGAGAGTAACCAGTAGAATCACAGGATAAGTAGTCTAACCTCCCTTCTGTGGCATCCTTGACAACTGAAGCCACCCATCTATTCTTGGACAGCCCTTATTCTTTCTCACATTGTTAAGTCTGTCTGGCTCCCAGCTTGCTCACATCAGCCCTCGTCTGCCCTCCTGGATAGCAAATTCCTTGACCTATTCCTTGTAGGGCATGGCTGGTCTCCTTCCTGGATAGTTTGTCTCTGCCCGTGGTACCCCAAACCCCCTGCTTGCAGCACCAAGGCAGCAGCATCCTTTGTGTTTTTGGAGGCAATCTGAGCCGGCCAGGGGACACGGGGCTGTTCCTGTACCTCCTCCCTCCATGATGAAATCAGGGAAAATGGAAGCCCTGGGAGTTCCCACCAGATACAAAAGAAACAAAGTACAGGCTTTGGAATCACTAGATGTTCCAACTGCCCATGACTGTGGCATCCATCCTGCAGGGAGAGTGTAACTCTGGCCCTGTTGTCACCTGTACACATGTCGCACACACATGCGCATCTGTGAATGAAGTTTTTTGTTTTATTAAAAACTTGGATGAAGCTGTAGGAGGGATGCTTATCCAATTTATGAATGACCCAGAGTAGAGAGTGGTCACCGATGCAATGAATGCCAGACCTCAAAGTTGCTGGCTGCCACGGTGGCCTGTGGTTCATAAGTTGGGAAGAAGTGCAGAACAGCAGGTTTGGGGAAGAGGGGCCATGGCCCAGGGTCTCAGGGTGGCTCTCACCGTCTTTGCTCTCCATTCCCGAAGGCTGAAGTCCACAGTGGGCAGCAGGACAGGGATGGGCAGAGGACTGAGGTCCGAGCATTGACTCTGGCAATCAGGAAGTGTAGGTGTTGAAGCTGAAGGGCCAACACTGGGCTGTCCCAGAAGAGGCAGGGGTCATAGGTCCATGAGGGGGGAGTAGGGTTGGTGCCATGGCAGGGGCCCCCGGGTCTTACCAGCCTGCTGTGTAAGGCAGCAGAATCTCGGAGCAGCTTGTTGAAAAGCCGAGGGTCACAGACAGGAGCCGGGCTGGTCAGGGTGAGGGTTAGTCTCGAAGTAAGGAGAAACATGGCCACGACAAGCAGCTCTAGCATGGGGGAGAGAGGCAGAGGATATCAGAAGGGAGTTGAGACCACAGGACCTGGGTTCAAATCCTTGCTCTGTTATCCATGAACTATATGATCTTGGGTAAGTATGTCTCAGTTTCCTCTTCTGTAAAGTGAAGATGACTATTCTTTAGACTCCCTATATTGAAAGGAAAATGCCTCATAAACTAGAGCACTATAAAAATAGGAGCTATTATTAGTTTGGAGACGGTCCAGAAATTCCCACTGTCCCAAGTGTCGGATGCTCTAAACCCTAATTCCCAGGAGGATTTAGAGACTCTCCAGACTCTTTAGTGTCACCCCTTCTACCTGCTGTACCCCCACTGCGATCCCACCGAGCCTGTCCAATTCAACTCACCAGTCAGCTCCATGCTGGGCAGGCAGGCGGCTGGGGTGGCTCCCTGTGGGGGGCCTTCTCCCCTGGGCTCTGCCTGAGTCCATGGAGGCGGCTGGAACGCTGGCACTGCTGGGCGTAGTGGGCTGGTGGAGCCTAGAGGGACAGGGCTGGGGTCTGGCTTCAGAGCCACCCAAGAACAGACTGCTTCCTGACCAACTCCGAGCTATTGGGTGATAGAAATGGTCATTGGAATCTGCCCAAGAAACGCAGCAACGTTGGCACGAGGATTGCCTGCATCCAGGCCCCGATGTTGTTGTGGATGCCATCCCTCAGGGAGCTCCTCCAGGCCTTGGCTGGAGGTGAGGCTGGGGATGGGTGAAAGACACAAGCTCTCCCGAGGTGATGGGGCACTGAGCCTTCAAGCGCTGGGCTTGTTGGGAGGACGGGGAGCAGATGGGGTGCAGTGGAGGAGCTCACAGAACTGGGGTTTTGGAGGCCGCAGGGCACCAGCAGGTGATGGGGAGAGGAGAGACGGCTGCCAGCCGGCTTAGCTTGCCTTCTCTCTGTATAGTCACCCTAAAGCCACTTTCTTCTTTTTTCTTCCTCACTTGTTTCTTGGGAGAAGCCCAGACTGGGGCTTAGCCTTCAGGGAAGGGGGTCTGGCAGTGGCCCTGAGGGCCTCAGCTCCCAGGAACGGGGTTCTCCATGGATAGGATCCACGTCCCCCCTTCTGGGGCTGATTGTGGACTAGACACTTCCAAGCTTGTTCCTTCCTCCCTGCCCCCAGCAGGCCCCTTTCCATCCCCTCCCAGGACCCCCCACATGGCTTCCTCTTTTCACAAGTTGTGCAAAGAGGTCTGCACCTGATTCAATATTGGGATTTCCTGTAAGTCTGTCAACAGGGCTGGACCCTCCCCCCTCTTACCTTCGACTCCTCTGCCTTGGCTTGCTCCCCCCAGATCCCCGAGGCCCTGAGATCAGCCTCAGATTGGACAGGGCAGGGGAGTGATGGGGAGGTCTACGGCCATCCTAAGCAATCCTCGTGCCCCCCCCCCCCCCCCCGCCCTAGGGCTCCCAGGGTTGTGTCAGCTCTCCTCTAGCCTAGTCGCCTTCCTCTCCTCTTTTCCCTTTATGGGGTTCTACCCCCTCATAGCTCCCCATGATGAACTGCCATGGGAGCAAGGCCTCCCTCCTCTCCCCCATACCCCACCCCCTACTCCAGTTATGCCTCTGGCCTGCTCCTCCCATTCTGGGAAGAGGCTCCAGGCTTCCTGACAAAGGTCAGTGGCTGGAGGATCCAGCTTAGCTGCCCTTCCCCCAGCTGGGAGCCCAGGGCCTCTTTCCTACCTCTTCCAGCCCCCCAGCTAGCCACACTAGCTCCCCACCCCCCCCACGCACACTCACCAGGTGGAGAAAAGGCCAAGGGTTCCAGGTGCTTTGAAGATGGCACAGCAGGGGGCCCGGGCGCTGGGATCCAGCCCTTCCAAGCAGTAGGGTCACTTGCCTGTCCTGGTCACTCCTGCCCAATCAGAGCAGGGAGCCACCCAAGCTCTGCCTGGGGCCCCCGGATGTGACGCCCTCCTCTTCCCGCCCACTCTGGACCCAGAGCCCCTAGGCTGCTGCACCTTGGTCCATTCACCCAGAGCAGCCCCTCCAGGAAGGCACAGACCAAAGAGTGCCTTCTGTTCAGTTGAGCTTGGGGCCTCCCCTCCCGGAAATGGGAAACATGGCACCTGCTCTAGAAGGAGATGGGGTGCTGGGGTGAGCTGGGACCCAGGATTGCTCCTGGCAGGCTTCTCACAAGAAGACTTTCCCCCCTCGGGGACAGGGACTGGCCTCGAGGTCTCGCTCCCCAGACCATTGAGATCAGCATCTTTGCTGCTGGAAGTTCTGAGGGAGCGTGGAGAAACCAAATCACCCCTCCACTTCACACAGCCTCCAAGGGGCAGAGGCCAGGCTTCTGGAGGCCCCAAGCCTCTAGCCATTAAGTCGTGATGCCTCTCAGAAAACACAGAGCTCTTGTTCTTCACATTCCTTGTTTCTCCCTCTGTCTCTCTGCCTCTGCCTCTGTGTCTGTCTCTCTGTCTCTCCCTCTGCTTCTGTCTCTGTGTGTCTCTCTGTCC